>NW_015539980.1:24051-26060 GCF_001515605.1 Sinocyclocheilus anshuiensis
GAATAAGGCTTATAATTTGCAGTTATGAGTGAGGATGAAACCATACCAAAAAAAGAAAATACATTTTGGCTGCTCTTTTTCCTCCTTTTCTCTGGGCATCTCGGTGGATTTGTATGATTTAGAGCATTTGGAGGGTTGCAGAGGGCAGCGTTGAACTCACACAAGTCTACTTTTGTGACTTGTGATATTTGCTTTTTCTCTCTCTCTGACTCTGTTTCTCCCCGTCGACTCAACCCACATCCTTCAGCTCGCATAAAGTGAAGATCCGGTTTCGGAGTAGTGTTTTATGAGTGGTTAGAATACCAGCCTGTGTGGTTTTTTTTGTCCTCTCCTAAGCTGACCATTCACAAATGTCTCTGAGGTTTTCGAAGATGTCAATTAAAGTTTTAATTGGAAATAAGTTATTCGAAACAAATGCCTTTTCTTCCCGAGAACGGCCTGTCAGTCAAATTGAAGTTCCTGATGTTGGCATTATTGCAATTATTTTCAGGCTTTTGAGGTTTTTAGGGAATTCCACACAGTCTCACTGCACATTTTGTTGTTGTGACAACTCTGGCAACTGTTACGGCTTTGCGGAGGGAATGATGTAAACAGGCAATACGGATTTCAAGCCAATAATGCGTGAGAAAATAATTGTATATATATATACACACAATGTACACTTATATACACAATAGCATGCACAATTCCACAAAGCGCTCCGGTTTCGGCGTATCTGGTGTTGGCCGTGCACAGCAGCAGTCAGATGAGCTCCGGACAGGCCTACGAATGTTTTCTGTTACGTCTCCTGAGAAACACAGACTTTTGATCGCACTCAAACTAACTTTTGCTTTTCTAGCCAATTATGTGATTCATTTCCTTAGCAATTGTGAAATTGGGTGCAACAAGTCAGAGGTGCGGGAATTTTAAATGCTGCTGACGGCTGAAAATATTTATTTATCTTTTTGTTATATTGTGATGTTGCTTATTGTAACCGCTTTTTGATCGGCATTGCTCTGTCCCCTTACTGCACCTATACACCACCTGGGGTCAATTACCCTGGTTTTGCTTATTATTCTTTGGTGTTTGAATGGCATATTTGGAATGTCAGGAGGACAAAGGTCACCGGTTTAGGTTGGTTTAGAGCACACCGGTTGCCCTTGCTACTTACTACAGTTACGGCGTGTGGATCAAGTTCAACTACAGAAGATCTGGCTAATTTTCCCGCTACAGAGTTAGTTACACAGAAAATCGATAGAAAAATTTAAACCAGGTTTTGGTCTGGTCTTTGATGGGTCAGATTTTTTGATAATTGCATTTCAGACAGCCGTGACTGCTGTTAAAAGGCAACAGATTCTATGTTATCACATATCACAACATGTTGAGAGCTGGAATCTGCCCTTGACATTTGCAAAGTCATTCAAATGTTTGGAGAATAATTATTATGTACATGCCGTGTGTGTTTTATATACATTGCAGCATATGAAGTACCACGAGAGCTCAATATAATATAGTTTTTGGTTTGAATAGACACATTTTAGAGGATCATTGTACTTAGTCAGAAGCTCCTAAATAGTTAGACTTGATTACCTTTACCTCAAACCAAGACCTCTAGTAAAACACTATAAAAAAAAAAAAAAAATGTAAAAAATTGATGGTAAAAGTAAGTTGTGTTTGCCAGAAATTTATTTATTTATTTATTTACAGAACTTAATTTATGGTATTAAAAACAAACAAATAAATAATTAAATAAACAATGTATATTAAATCCACTGAAATAATATACCAAAATCTGTGTTTTACCAATATAAAATGATAAAAATAGAATTAAAAACACAGGTGATAAAGAGACAGCCATATGATGAATCAAAGATATTCATAAGTAGCTTTTCCACACAAAACACAAAACACACCAAACATGACAATAAAATAATGCAATAAACCTTACTATAACAGCATGAGATGTAACATAAAACCCTAATTTAAAAAAACAGGTTAGAAAAAAAAAATGTAAAGAAGAAACTTGGAAA
>NW_015539980.1:26108-44718 GCF_001515605.1 Sinocyclocheilus anshuiensis
TATATATATATATATATATATATACATATATATATATATTGTCTTTTTACTGTCACGATTATGGTCATTTTTTAATAATATGATCAAATTTTGGAGTCTATTTCTGATCACATTTTCTATGTATTTGCTATAAATATTTTAAAATATATTTATATTTCTATATATTTTTTATGTATGCTATTTAAAATCTGTCGTTGTTCTATTGGTTTCATATATATATACAGTATATATGGAAGATATAACTAAATTTTTTTTTTCTTGTCTTAGACTTGACTGTAATGACAAGAATGACAATAAACTTGACTCGTTGCTGTCAGTTCGAGACTCCTGACGTGTTTGCTATAGGCCAGGAAAGGCACACGCGCACATAAACGTGCTGAAACGCTAACTGTTGCGAATGGGAACATCCCTCCCTCTGTGCATGTCAGCACTCTCTCTTTTAATTAAAACTAGGTGTGGGACTCCTGCCTGTTCTTTTGACACCTCCCTATTTATCTACCGGACACAGTTCAGGGCGAGACCTGTGCAGAAGGGAAGATTTTTGTTTTAAGAGACTTTTCTTTGATGCCAAGTTGCTCCTGAAAAAAAAGAGCCGCCACATCTGACTCGAGTTTGCTGAAATAACAGCAAATGTTTGTCTTGTATTGTATGGCATGCCGTTTGAAAAGCAATAAAGCCCCTCTTCCAGCGCTTAAAGCACCTCTTAATAAAATAGTCAAGAATAACTGCTTTACCCTAATCTCTGCCATAGATTACATAGCTTGGGGCGGGAAATTAGCAGCAGACCCCCATGGCGCTCTCCGCGGCTAGCGGTAACGGCCGGTGAACTTTACGTGGCTGCTTTATGTCTATGAGGGCAGCGTCCTTTTTATTGAAATGATATTAGAAGCAACATGTGGCTAATGTGATCAAATTTTCCACGGCCTGGTCCCGATCAGGGGTGAAGAGGCTATGGCTACAAACACACTCATTGACAAATAAGAATCCCGCTGCTAAAGGTCAATGGTGTGTGAGGATGTGAGCATGTGTATGTCTTTAAAGAGTGTGTTTGTAAGTGTGTGTTTGTCAGTGAAATACATCGACTGAGTATTAATGGATAGTTCCAACTCTTAATTCTGATTGGATGAGACATTTTTAGAACCTGTTTAAAATGCAGAAAAATGCACGTCTGTGACCAAACATTCTATATTAATTCAGCCATACAGCCTTATAGTTGGCATGACAAACTGTATTAACTGGCGGAATAATTATTTATACATAATTCTAAACATTAATGAATAGTATTCTACATGCTGCAGTTTTATAAAAGAGACAATCCATTAAAAGCAGTGTTTTACAGTGATTTTACCATAGTTAAAACGGCACTGTGCGCTCATGAATCGTTGACAACAATAAGAGTTGAAAATACTTATAGCACTTTTAATGAGTTCACCCAAAAATGAAAATTCTGTCATCACGTTGTTCCAAAGCAGTATCATTTTGTTTCTTCTGTCAAACACAAAATGACATATTTTGAAGAATCTTGGTAACCCAACAGTTTGGCTACCATTGTCTTCCACCATATGGATGAAAACCACTGGGACATTTCTTAAAATATCTTCTTGAAACAATGTTCCATACAGTTATACAGATTTGGAACAACATGAGGGTGAGTAAATGATGACAGAATTTCCATTTTTGGATGAATTATGCCTTTAGGAAACAATTACAGTGAATACCAGTAAAAAAAAGCAATTTTCATGAAGATGTTGTGAAATACCTGATTTCAACATTTCCAGGGGTTTATGTGAGCACAAAAAGAGATGAATAGGAAAATGAGTGGGTATATATATATATATATATATATATTTATAGCAATTAACTGAGAAAAAGCAAGAATGGACCTACTGTAACAAAACAAAGAATCTTCATGTAAGAAAAATTCGAATGTGTTTAAAATTAAGATGGTTGGTATCTTTTCAAAAATTCTGTTTGATGATTAGGTCCAACTAAATAATCTGTTTGGAATCAAAAATGAAAGTACTGGATAAAACATTTCAAATGTTAATAAAAGAGATACTCTGGAACATGTTTTTACTGCCGAGGGTATAAAACCGAAATTTTGAATATTGTTTTACCGAGCACCTGGGCTTTACATGGCCCCTCCTGTCCCTCCATGGGTTTGTACGCAGTAGTGGGGTTTATTTTCCCAAGCGCCTCTCGGGTATGATATAATTTGAGTGCTCACAGATATGAGCTCATCGCACTACTGGTGGGCCACAACTGCAAAATGTTAACTGTCATCAGGATAATTTAAGTATTTGTAAGTTGTTTCCTTTGCACCAAACTGGGAGATATCTCACATTACCTTTTAGACTCATCGCACACTTTCGTCCGGAAAGAAACCATCTACCATCCGATCAAACGTTCACGCCAGGTTCCTTCTTGAAGTACCAATAATGCGATTTATGCCAAGTGTCTTTTCCCTCCCCCAAATGTTCTGTGGCATCCGCAAAGCTTGATTCAATTACAACGTTGGGTCGCTCTCAGATCTCAAGTCCTTTTTCAATTGAAGGAGGTCATGCTTCGTGTTCCTCATTGTCTTGAGAGACTTTTTGAACTAATCAGATCTGGGGGGTCACAACTGGTTTTGTTTCAGGTCTTCGATTGTACGCACGCCCCCCCACCCTGCCTTAAATTGGATTTTCAGTCAGGCCGGTGTCCGATAGCGTCCAGTGTCCGCTTTGAAGTGGAGGAACTTTCTCTGTCGCCTCAAGCCAGAGCTCCTTATCTCTTGCAATGGAGGACTATTGTTTCAACCAGCCAGACATTGTTAATTAGCCTTTTGATTGGAGTGAAGAGGCAGGTAAAGACAAATCCAATTTTGCCACGCTTGCATTTGACCTGGGACAGAAGCCCCAGGCCAGCGGTCTTGAATTACACGACCTCTGGAAAGTTCCTTGACTTTCAACACTCTGCTAACACGCACATTTTGAGTGATGGAAAAGACAAGGAGACATATTTTAAAGGGTTCAAAGTGCTTTTAAAGTAGGGATGCATCGATCCGATACTCAGTATCGGTATCGGCTCCGATACTGGCATTTTCTGCCGGTTCGTGTATCAGTCAGACAAGACTGATCCAAATCCAATATAGGGCGTATACTATTCTGTGTTATTGTTAAGCCCCACAAAAGGCACAAATATATTATAAAGCTCCATACAGTTCTCATGCACTATATTTCAAGTGTTCTGAAGCTGTTCCATAGTTCAATGTGAGGTACAGATGAATATTTAAGTCATTAAATTCAAGTTGACTTAAACTACGCATAAGTGCTTTGTAACGCTCTGTATTGGAGCCTTTCGTGTTACAGTACTTTTGCGCAATTAAAGATTATTAATAGTCTTTCTTGTTCTGTCCTATCTATCATAGTTTGCTGCCTTCATTACTGTGCTATACATTTAAAAAAATGTATTTTCATTTTATAGTATATATTTATATATAAATATATTTAGGCCTACTTGCTTTTCATGAATGTAGGCTATTTTACAACAATACAAAGAGCAATGTGTAACATTTTACCAGATTTAGTCCTACACTTATTAACTTTTATTTCTTCCCCACTAAATAATGTTGTTTCACTAAATGTTTAGATTTTATATAATCATTGAGCACCCATGATCTTTTTAGAGTAACTGCTAAATTATCCACTAACCTAGTGGTTTTATACATTTTCATTTGTTATTTTTCATTAAAATTAAGTTGTCTAAATTTGCCAGATTGTGTTTAACACACAAAAGAGTGATGATCAGGGCGGCGTTTCCCAAAAGCATCGTAAGCCTAAGTTGATCGTAGCTCCATTGGTGACAATGGTTCTACGATCAACTTAAGCATATAATGCTTTTGGGAAACGCAGCTCAGGTCAACACACAGAAGTATAGAAATTTAAATTCATTGATTTAGAAAAAACTGTGCTTGTATCGGATCGGTATCGGCAGATATTCGGTATCGGATCGTATCGGTTCTGAAAAATGGTATTGTTGCATCCCTATTTTAAAGACAATAAATTGTTGAGGAACGATTGTATGGACAGGCTGAGGCTGTTTCTTCGGGAGTTCGAGAAGCAAAAATGGTTGCGGACGGGACAGGGAATCTGTCTGAAAGGGGCTATTCTTCCTCCCGTGAGCACATCAGCTTATACAGCTGTTGAAGCAACGAGAGCAATTATCACCCGTTTACCGCTGTTGATTTGTGAGGGCTTTCTCTGGGGCTCTGTGGAATGCCCTTTTTTCCAGGGTTGGTTTTTGGGGGTTTCTCAGCTCACAGACAGCTTTCAAAGAAGGATTTTCCTAATTGTTTGATTGCATCTGTCTTTCTGTGCCTGAGGAGGAAACGGCTAGCTTTATGCTAGCATGTCTTTGTGGAGAACAGGACTGTTTTTGGAGACTTTGCAGGGCCGGTTTTCACAGTGCTGTCAAATTAATAAAAAAATATGAACATTCGTAAAAGTGTAAAGTAGAAGCAAATTCAGCAGTAGCCAACACACACTGGTTCAACTTCATGTGTGCGCTGTGTATTATATTTTCACACTGTCCTTTAAGAGGTGCTTTGTTGTTTGTGGTTGAGGGGTCACTTTAGTTTTTTGGCTTGAGGTGATAAGACAGGCTTTAGGGACATTGGGGAGGGGGTGCAGAGGTAATGGGCCTTACTAAAGGTGCTGGAAGGCAACTGAAGGGCAGAGAGATATTTCCCTAGTGTGTGAGAGTATGTTTGTGACCTAGCCATACTTTAGGGAGACCAATTTGCTGCAGAATGTCCCCAGAAGTTAGCCAAATCTGACAAAACCTTTTTGAGAATTTTCCCAAAGGAGAAATGTGGTCATAAATAATATAAATAGTAAATTCTACAAATGCCATTTTCCCAGTCTGTAATAAAAATACAACAACTATATATACACTACAGGTCAAAAGTTTGGAATAATTGAATTTTTTTAAATGTTTTTGAAAAAACCTCACTAAGGCTGCGTTTGTTTGATCAAATCTAGAGTACAAACAGTAATATTACTAACTTAAAATAACTATTTCCATTTGAACATTTTAAAATATAATTTATTTATGTGACGGCAATACTGAATTTTTGGAACTCATTAATTCAGTCTTCAGTGTCACACAATCCTTCAGAAATCATTTTAATAATGATTTGGAGCTTGATTATTATTAATTATTAATGGTACATTAATAGGGTTATTATTACAGTTTTTTTTTCAACTGGTTACACGCAAAATCTTTACTTGTCACACAATTTCTGAAAGCTGACACTCAAACACCAGAACCACACACCAAATCTGCAAAACCATACGCTAATTCTCAGCCTTTGACTCAGTTTTCAATTTCATAAAACACTTTTTGCCAAACACAACACACAATTCTCTATGTAACACACAAAAATCTAACAGGAATTAATATTATGGCAAAGGTGTTTAAAAATGTTTGTGATATTTTGAATGCAGTGCTTCGTTTTGCAAGAGATGAGGCATTTTGCATTTTGTGTGTGCAATTCTTGGATTTGTGTGTAAAGTTTTGAAAAAAAGAGGCAAAGTTTTGAAAATGTAAGCAGTTGAAAAAAAAAACTGTATTAACAATACTTTAGGGTTGATTAGAAACGCAATTACACAATGTATAATATTCACATATTTAGATGTAAACCTATATATGTGAAGTAACGAAAATTGTATAAAAAAAGACAAAAATTAGCAAAATATTTAATAAATAAGTAAATAAACATCTTATAATTGTTTGCATTTATTATTGGGAATGCAGTTAGTCTCTAGTAAATATAAGTAGATTTAAAAAAAAAACAAAAAAAAAAAACTTAAATATTAGACGTATAATGTTGTATGAGCTTGTTTAGAAAATGTGAGTGTGTGTGTACTTGTTTATGCTACATTGTGGGGACCAAATGTCCCCACAAGCTTAATAAAACCTGAAATGTTTGACATTGTGGGGACTGTGAGGGAAAAAAAAATTAAATAGTAAATGATGCTTATCTGAAAGTGTAACAATGCAAACAGGTTTTCTGTAAGGGGTAGGGTTAGGGTTAGGGGATAGAAAATATTGTTTGGTCAGTAATAAGTAATATAAGTCTGTGGAAAGTCCCCACAATTCACAGAAACAAACATGTGTGTGTGTGTGTAACTAGCGCTTTGGTCTTTCTTCTCCTTCAACTCTCACCCAAATTAAAGCTCAGCAGGTATCTGGCCAGCTCTTAAACCCACATCTCAACCTCCTTATATCTGTTTCTCCAAGCGCTTTGTTTCCCCTCAGCCTGATTTTTCAGGGAAAATCCTCATATTTGTGGCTTGTGTTGGCAGCACACTGGTGCTGAAATGTAGATTTTGAATGTGACCCTGACCCCGTTTGACACAACATTGTTTATTCACGTCTTCTGAACTTCTTGTTTGTTCCAAAGCTCTCGTCCAGCAGAACGGACAAACTCAGCCTAACCGTGCCCCACCACCGCATCTGTCATTTGATTTTTTTCAGGCGCTTTTTTTAATGAGGAACTAGATGTTTTCACATCGACATCCATATGAGAGATTATGGCTCATTTGAGCTCTGTAGACGCAAACGAAAGAATAAACAAATCGATAGCATCCAGTCACAATACCTTTCTGGAGCATGCAAAACTCATTTCCAGCTTGCCCAAATATCCCCACTTTTCTGTCCGCAGGACGCCCAGAATAGAGATGCTATCTGATCTCAGTTCAGAAATGAAACATGTCATAGCAAATTATGAGCATGTTTTTTGAATTACTTACTCGTGGGCTGGCCTGAAATCACTGCGTTTCAAGGCGGGTATTGTGCAGAGAGACGGAGAGCAGTGAGACAGACAGAAAGAGAGCGAGAGAGAGAGATTAAAACGGACAGACTAAGGGAGAAAGAGACGGAGTGTGTGTTTGCTCTGGAACAAATAATATCACTAGGGCTGACTCATGCACTGCACAAATGAGAAATGATGAGAAGAAGCCCGAGTCATTCCTTTTTGGCTAAGTTTGGAGCATCATTTACTGAAACTGGCCTGGACCTCTGTGCAATAATAACCACATCCTCCAAGCATCTTCAGCAAGGCCTGTTTTTATAGCTGGGAAAGATGGGCACGGGCTTGTTAAGACCTAGACTGGTTCAGCCAAAGGGGAGCAGTGTCACAGAAAGAGTCAGTCTGATAAAAATGTGCATTGCGCACTAGAGAGATGACTAGTGCAGCTAAAAGAGTCCAATCTCATAGACGGTTATGAAACAAAAAAAGGATGTTGTCAAACATAGTGGAAAATAGACCATTATAAGTGGAAGAGTGCAGTATTTACTCTGTGTGTGTTTGTGTGTGTGTGTGTGTGTGTGTCAATGGCAATTATCTATCTATCTATCTATCTATCTATCTATCTATTTAAATTATGCATAATTAAATGTAACTAACCCTAATCATCACTTAAGTCTATATTAAGAACATATTACTCAGTACTTCAATGTGCTATTACAGTGTAATAAGGGCACCTTAATAAAGTGTAGCTATAGTTTCTTATTTCTTTCTTTTGATTTTGTGCTGAAATACTACAGAGACATGTTAACAGGTTTTGTGAGATTCATCCAGTCAAAAGGGATTTTTTTTTTTTTTTTTCTTAGTGATGAAATCACAAGGAAATCAAGAAATACGTTACAAATAAATATTATTCTTTACTTCTTTGGAAACCTGGCGCTTTAAATAAACCAGAAACCAATAATGTGAAGAAACCACAACTGGTATATCAACGCTATACTCCTATCAAGAGCGAAAAATGCTTCTTGATAACAACAGTTCCTTGCTGAACCTATGAAGAACTTTAATTTTGTAGGAGTGTGCATGCACAGTACTGATTATTATTGACACTGGAATTTATTTAATTAATTTGTTTAATTATAATTAAAGATATTTAGGCCACACTGTATTTAAGGTTCAATTCTCACTATTAACTAACTATACACAACAACATTTGCCTCGGTAAACTCCTAATTTGCTGCTTATTAATAGTTATTAAGGTAGTTATTAAGTTTAGGTATTGAGTAGGATTAAGGGATCTAAAATATGGTCACGCAGAATAACGCATTAATATGTGCTTTATAAGTACTGATAAACAGCCAATATGCTAGTTAATTGGTCCTTAATAAAATAAAGTATGACTGAATTTTGTCTTAGCAAAGAATGAAACATTTTGCAAATTTTAAATCTCATGACACACCAGCAAAATGGTGATTGCTGGAATGAGGGGTATAGACAGCAGCACAAGGGCAGATGGAGGAAGTGGGGTCTCAGCATGGCTGGGGGTCATTGTTATCAAAGCTGGTGTTTAATGGGTTCCTGACCCTTTCTCATAGAAGACATTTTATGAATATGGCAGCTGAATAGATCTGAAGGATACGAGCAGGTATGAATGCAGGAGAGGATTTGCTGCAGGAACAATGACCCATCATTTCCTGTTCAAGAGCATGAAACATGCAACTGGCAAATTCTTCAGTGTACTGTAGCTAGAAACACCAGCATGCACAAAGAAAAAATCTTTACTGATGTGGATATCATGTCACCCATGACTCTGTTCCAACCTATCTGCCTTTGCTGTCTGCCCACATAGACAAGTACCTTTTAAGGGAACGAACTAAATGAAGTGGAACTTCTTAAATGGCAAATTTAGAACACTTGAAGCTCACAATTTAAATTGATTGTTTAGCATTGTTGCATCTAATAGATTATATTTATTCTAAAAAATCTTAAATGAAGAACTTGTTGCAATGCATTCTGGGATTGTCTTTCCTGAAACGAATTCAGGTGATAATGCCTTTGAAGTTGCAAATTTAGCCTGGGTTTTAGACTTACCGTCAACTCGGTAGGTTTTTGAGCCACAGTTTTTAAATTTAATAAGGTGATCTGCGTCTCAAATGTTTGAAAACAAATACCTTTGGAAAACATATTCGACCAGAGTCACAAATGCGAATGTACAATGCAGCTTTCTCCGAGCAATTTTGAACGGGAAAAGACCCAACAGAGATACAGCTGCCAAGTGCCGAGGCAAATATTTATTTTACCAAATTACATGAAGTCGCCTCTTTTTCTAGAACGTGCCCCACAATAGCATCTCAACATACACAAAGTGCCCATGATGCTCCGGAGCAGCAGAGCTCTTCGCAGGCATGCGGTTGGGAGGCATATATGAGATATCCATCTGGGGTTTGTCATGTTAGACATCTGCCCACATCTTTTTCTCTTCTGTAATTATAGGCATATTTATTTTCCTTCAATCCACTCTGGGAAGACGGCACATCATGTGGCTTGGGTTTTGCGGACGTAGTGAAGGACCAGGAAATGGCCTGTCCAAGAAGTGAAGATTTGTGGAATTGACAAACAAAAGAGAGAAATAAAAGAGGAGAGTTTCACTCTGATTTGATTTTGCAAGGAGCATTTGCAATTCTGTTGCATGTGCATGTCTTCACCTGAGGAAATGAGAAGTAGAAAAAAAAATTGAGGAGAACATCATTTTATTTGTGTGTTGAAATGTTAAGTCTCTGTATCTCATCACATTTGTTTGTTTTTAATTTGATCGCTCCGCGTTTGCATCTAAACACTTCATCCCTTTGGGGTAAAGATAAATAGCAAAATCTATACATTCACTTATTCAGCTGCTCTCTGGTCAATATCAGTCAATGGCTGAGATCAGGCTTTTTCCATATTGATTATGCATATATTTCTTCAGATTGGTGAAGCATTTAATGTAGAGTTATTATGTGAAGAGTAATGATATATATTCTTGGTCAGGCCCAGGCTGAGATACCTCATAACATAAATAGAACAGTTTAATTTTGTTTGGTGGGTTTGGTTAACCTTGAAATGCTTATTTGCACTGATGGTTGCTGCCCACCAAACGGCATGAGAGAGACATCACTTCCTCAGCGTAGACCAATACATGTCTGGTGTACCCTTCAAGACATCATGAAACAAGATCTCTAATTCATTTAACTTACATGTGATCTATTTCTGGTTGTATAGTTTGGCGAACTGGGTTGTTTATACGAGAATGACTTTGTGAGATTCCTTAATATTTATGACTTCTGTTGCCCAGCTCTTGGAAGATGACCTGTAAAGATGCAAAATGGCAATGCTACTTTTAGCATTGCAGTCTTTTGGTTGCTAAAGGAAGGCTCTTGGCAACCAAACTGCAGATGATAAATGATGCTATGCAATTGTTCTGCAGGTGTACGATTATCAACAGAGAGGATCATTTACTGTGGTTTACACACCTGTCCCTGCAATCGTTTGCGAAACAGGTGTCATTATTGAGGAACTTTGACTCATAGATGCATTAAAAGTGAATATTTACCATTAACTTTGTACATAGCACTGGACTCTACCATGTTCGTGTGACGTCATGCACCTGCATCTCTGCAAATTTTAACGTTGTGAATGCGATGTAACGGAAGTAGAAAAAATATGTTCTTCCATTTTTGGGACATACCTCTGAAATGGAACATGGAGTAAGGATATTTTAATTAAAAATTAAATTAAAAAGGTCAAAAAGAAATAAATAAAAGCAACATTTGGATCAATTCATTGTTAAAAGGGCGATCAATAACATGCATTTACAAAACAGATCAGATTTTAATTTCATGCTAATTATGGTGTCTTGTGCAGGCCCATCTGATGTTCTCTGTTCTGCGCGTTGTCATCGCCTGTCGTTCTTCCCTTTCTCCATCCTTACAGTTTACTCGCTTCACTTCACTCGCCTTACTTCGTCTCCGGCTGCGATAGCATCTCCTGACGTGCTCCGGCATACGAACATCCCGAGCGGTGAATGAACTTGACACACAGAACTTTTTTCTTCTCTCCTCTCATCCTCTCATCCTCTCTTTCTCTCTCATTTGCTTGCTCTCTCTCTCTTTTCCCATCCTTGCCTCCATTTCCATTCTCCTCACAAATGCAGACGATTCACAGAAAACAAGAGATAATGGCCAGTGTCCAATCAGCGTGCATCGTGGGAAAAGCCCAGGATGAGGGGCGAAAAACAGCCCATTGTGTGGAGGAGATTAAAGTCCCGAAAAGACGGCATTGTCTGACAAGGGGATAAATCTTCCTGCTGTCACTCAAACCCGAATTAAATTCTCCTTCGCCTCTAAAAGAGGCTTATCTCTGCTCAATAGCTTGTTGCGCTACAAGCCCAAAGGAATGTATTTGGTAAACTTGTGTTGCTGACACCTTATGAAGAAAAAAAATAAATAAGGAGCAATGGGCAAAGAGCAAATCAGGGTGTTGTGGAGCTTGGGGACTTGAAAGAGGATGTGCATTTGGGCAGACCGGGATCATGATAGCCTCGGGAGGGGAGGTTGATTGACTGTCCCTGGACCTTTGAAAGCGAGCAACAGTCGTTCCTTCCTCCGATTCCCCCGACCCTCTCCCTCTCCGATGCCAAGTGGCATTTGGACGCGCGTCACACTCCGGAAAAGAGATCCGTCTATGGCACTGTTGGCTTGCGAAGCGGTGGCAGCATATGAAAAGCCCATGGCCGCATCACTTTATCTGTCCTCCAGCGAACGCCCTCGCCAAATTCGGCTCCTTCTCACCGACCCTTTATCTGCTCTCCAGAAGGCTGCCCTGCCAAAAACTGATCCCTCACACCAGGGCCCTGGAAGGATCTTCACGTTCTGCGTGCATTTAAAACAGACCTTGTAAAAGAGGTGAAAGAAAGAAAGCGAATGAGAAAGAGACACATAAAAAGGAACTTCTGTGGATGCTGCCCCTCTCTGAATAGAGAAAGTGGGTGTCCCATTTTTCAGCAAGTCTTTTCTGTGTACTGAAGGAGGAGAGAAAGGATAGATATTGATGATTCATACAGGAACAAAACAAGAAAGCACATGGAGCAGAGAGAGAGTCTATTCTTTATCACCCGCTGTCTGCTCCCTAAACAGGATTTTCCGCTTGCCGTTTTTGCAACTCGCTGTTGTTGTTTATGCCCTCTTTTAATTCCCTTCTTTCACAGTCCCAGGGCCGCGCTCTTGCCATCTCTGGCCCGTCTGGACTTGGCTCCTTAACAAGCAAGGCTTACACCTGCTTACAGGATTAAATTAATTAGCACGAAACAGAGATGGTGGGGGGATAGAGGGAAGAATTATCACAATGAGGCAACTAGGCCATTGTTGCCCAGTCATGGCATCCTCTAGAGCGGATGCTGGCTCTGTTGTTTTGTGGTGAGCGGAAGTTACACCGGTAGGATACAAAAGGAGCGGGCTGATTTGTTTGGGTGTTGGGGCCCGAGGGTAGAAAGATCTGTCAAGGTGATGTTTGACTGACCTTATTCAGCGATGACCAGGGCTCCACGAGGAGCTTGTGCTCTAAAGCCATGGAAACGCATTCACTATTCATTGGGTCTCTCTTGAAAATAGCAGTTCTCCGCAGCACCTTGGGTTCGGCAGAAGCAACCACATGAGGTTCTTGAGTTGAATATACGGTATGGTTCTTTGGAGACAGAAAGTTACTAGTTATGCATTTTGGGATATCGCATAAAAAATGCTGAATAGAAATGCCAAGATGTGCACAAATTCTAAAAATGTGCATAAAAAACACATGCACGTCGGCGTCGATAGCCTTTTGCCGACATACAGCACTGTTGCGCTACAGGTGTCCCGAGTTCGAATCCCGACTCGAGGACCTTTCCCGATCCCACCCCCTCTCTCTCTCGCACTTCGCTTCCTGTCAGCTCTGATCTGTCCTATCATAATAAATGCAAAAAAGTGCAAAAAAAACAAAAACAAACGAATGCGCTCAAATGAGTCAAATAAATTTTGCAGCTGCATAAATTACAATGGAAACACATTTACCGAATAAATTCTTCGATGCGCATCAAAAAAGTCATGTGAATTTGCGCAATGGGATGGCATAACCAGTGGACCGATCTTGTTGCACAGCATTTGAAATGTAGTTTTGGTCATTCTGAAATGCCTAAGTCAAAGTCTGTCAGCAAAGTGGTTCGGTATAATTACCTCCCAGAACTGTCTTACAAAATTGCGTTCCCAAACAGCAGGCATCCGCATCAGGATAACATGACCATGTTTATTGCATTTCATCTCTGAGGCACAAGTAGTTTATTACATACGAAAAAAAAGACCTACAGTGGCTTCTCCTACTGCAGCAAATTACCTTATTCTTGGTGATATTTGGTGCCAGTTTATCAGGAAGTGATGAATTTGTCCTCTTCATCTTACTGAATGGAAATGGTGCTTTATTTGCAAATGATTTAAGCGATATTCCAATTTTGTGCATAAGTTAAATGCACAACTGGATAGAAGCATAGCCACTGATGTGAAATGAAAGATTCTTCAGATCGATCAGCGTACTGGTTCTAGTTATCAGTCACCAACAGAGGAGGATTTTTTCCAAATCTGCACGATTTTGTTCTGGTGAACAGCATACAGTAACCATGCTCTGTCAAAATACCCAAACTTCTCAGTGCACTGGCTACAACAACATCTCCATGTGTGGGTGTATGTTTAGTTTGTTGCTCCAAATGACATCTGATAGCAACAAGATGACCTCTGTCTTTTTTGATGTGGGTGGTTTAATCCAGATATTTGAGTTTACTCCTTATTTGGTGAGCTGACTTTTATTTAACAGGATTATTTCTAAGTCAGGACAGGTAACGCCAGCTTCGTCAGAGGAAATTCCTCCTCCATGAGGTATTGAAGCCCCTTTGGCAAGTGTCTGCCCTCATCTGTCTCTCTTTCCCAAGGATGTCAGAGGAGCAGTGGAGGAACACGGGACAGAATACCCAAATCCATCTCACTAAATGCTTGCAGATGTGTGAACTGTGTCCTTGCCATGTTTTTAGGCGCTACCTCAACACTCTTTCGACTTTCCACTGACCACAACGACAAGGAGAAACAAAAGAAGAAGCAAAAACAAAACAAGAACTTCGGGCTGAAGTTCTCAACCCAGCATAGCATGCAATTTATGTCCTGGTCATACATTTGTTTTTGAGATGATATTTGCTGAAATACCAAGAAAAAAAAAAACAAGGTTTTCTTTTTATTTTCTTTACTTGTTCTTTTTCTTTTAAGGTGGAGACGTCTTAAAGATAGTTAGGGTCATGCCCTCAGTTTTTCACTCAATTTTTTAGGGTAATTTGATTCTTAAAAGAGCTGATCCTTCCTAAAAAGACATCTACTTGGTGTTGTGCAAGAAAGAAAGAGTGTTTCTCAAACAGATTGTTCAAAAGCAGCCTAAAACAGAACCACTTGACCTGCCACCCCAGCTATATTATTACTGAATAGATAAAGACGCTCATACCTTCAAAAGTAAGATCTGTTTTGGTCTTGACTAGTTCCAGATCAACATTCAGGAGGTAATTTGAGACTTATCTGAATGGTATAGACTGACACCAGACGAGTTCACCATTCAATTGAGCTTTGAACCAAATGACAACCCAAACTGATTCTTAGCACTGCTTCTACATTTTAGAGTCCAGAGTAGTCTATATAATTAGGCTTCATCAAAGAACTTTGCTGATAATTAGGCCAATGCAACATATGGCCAGAAAAATGCAATAAAATGTATTTAAGTAGGGTGCTATGCATTATCAAATAGAGACACATGGAAGGGACAGGGATTTGTAGAAGTTTCTGAATGGAATGGTGTTGCAATTTCAGATCATTCTCCCATGTGGTTTTACTCATAACCTGATACCACTATTCTTTTATTTCTAATAAATATGAAATATTTATGATATTTTGGACAGAGTAGGGGATATCTGAGCACCTCAGAATTCAATTGCGGAACTACAAATGATCATTTTGTGAAGTAGAACCCGGAAAGAACAACAGTTTTTTTTTTTTTTACAGTTCATCCTCTGACAGTTGTGGGTTGGATACACATGTAGTGGGCTCTGGTAAGTGGCAGGAGCACTCTGGTCCAATCCCTTTCTTATGACAGTGATTAGAGCCATGCAGACAATGAGTGTCTGAGCCCGAGATTCCAGCGCTAACCTTCTAGCTTCTCAGAGAAATCTCAGTAAGGCTTAGCACATTCTTAAACGGCCTTGAACATGCACGCTAAGCACCAAATTGGATGTATTTGTGCGATATATTGACTTGCGTTCATGTTGTTTGGTACATTATGCTTTGTGAATTGCAGAACATTACTGCCAGTGTGTGTGTGTGTGTGTGTGTGAACGCTAGCAGCTGTGAGTAACTTTGGCCTTCAACAACATTACAACTGTCAACTGTCCTGATGATACAAGGGGGATCGGTTTACACACTCACTAACTCTCACTCTCACTACACACACATCATATGATATAAATCAACGACCTCAGATGTTTTATATTGTAATGTGCCGTTCAACATGTCCTACGCCTCACCGACCGAATCAACCTGGCATGTGATATCCCTCCTCGCAACGGAGGAAGTGTTAACTCAACTGGAATGGTTTTGTCCTGTTAGGATGAGAAGAAAAGGAGTGAAAAGTGGGAGAATTGGGATAACAGGACTAGTCACAGCAACCCTGATCCCGTCAGGTATTCACACTATTGTCAGCACGTATAACGGCTGTCCGTCCGTCATCCCCGCGGTCAGACGCCTAATCTGTTCTTTCAGTGCGCTCTGAAAAGCCCCCAGCGCCAAGGCCCCGGCGACACGCCGATTCTCCATTCACCCTCCCCTGCCGAATGCAATCACCGGACAGCCCCGCAATAATGCACTCCCTTTGAAAAACAAAATAAAGGTGGTCGCCTCGTCGCGGTTAGTCCCGGCGAGATAAATCATGCACTCCAAATTAACTTCCATTCAAAGCGCTGGAAAAGAATAGGCGTCTGTGGATGGACGGGCTGCTCTGAGAACACGATGATTCGACTTGATAAATGTCAAGGCGGATCATTTGAGGGCTCTGATTAAGATCTTATCGGCCCGGGAAGTTAATAGAAAAGAGTTAATCAAAAAAGCCGCGCAGGGTTCTGCCGAGTATCTGCGGGAGAGATCCCGCTTAAATTGGCTTCACTCAGGTCCTCTCAATTCTTGCCCTCACAAAGAGGTTGACATGTCCAAAGGTTAGGTATCCCACCAGGTTCGCTAATGCTCAGAAACAAAACCGCTTTTAGAGATTGCCTGGAAGACACGATTACAAACCAAGCAGGTGATCTCCTCACCTTGTATTGCTTAATAAAAAAACAACTTTTTGAAAGCCAACCTTTATTTTTCAAAGAATGAACTTAGCACATTTTAAATGCATTTTAAAATTGATGCGATTTTGGTTAAATCTTTTAATTACATTGTAAAAAATGATTTTTCAAAGTTGTAAATGAACCAGCGATTATTGGTTTCACAAGAAAATACTATTTGTCTCTACTTCAAAATTTCAGGTTTAATTCAGTGGTACTTGTCATTTCTTTGTGAAAAATTTACTAGCAATTGTTGAGTGAAAATTGTTTCTACACAAATTGTTTCTTTTTTAGTGAACCTAAACATAGTTCTCCGATATTGTTATGCCAAATTTAATTTGATGAAAATGAAACAAGACTGTGAGGACAGATTACTTACTGAATTTGTTGTAAAGCAAATCAGTTTATCTTTGTTGCCATCTCGGCAAAATGGGCAGTTATTTTATTTATTTATTTTTAAAAAAAATTTTTTTTTTTGCAAAGCTCCTGTTGAAATACTGAAATCTCCAAACAGCTTGTCAGTTTTACTTTTACATTTCAACATCTTTTTATTCCATTGATTTGTCTATGAGCTGTCCATCTTCTCCATTGCTTTCTTAAAATGTCCAGTGTTGATATAAATGTGCAGAAATTCTGAGATTTAAAATTTGGACATGATCCACTGACCTTAAAAAGTACAACAGTGTATTTCTGAAGCCTCATTTATGTTGAGTTAAATATGGCTGCTAGCCTGACAAAGGTCTGTTGAGCCTCTTATGTCTATAGATTTATGCATTAATTGAATTGCTACACCAACCGTGAGCGTGATTTTCACATCTATCCGTTGGTTAAAACTAAACAAACCTGCCTTTGTCAATCTTTGATCAGATGTGTGGGGGAAAAGTTGCCTGTTTCTTTGGCTGGGAAAAGCTGACAGATAAGCAAAAGGTGCATCTCATTTTATCGACCCAAGGACGCACATTATCCACTCAAAGCAAAATGAGTTCCCCAAAAAACCTCTCACATTGAGCTGACCTTTGCCTTCGGAAAACAAAGAGCTCTTGTGCAACAGTAATCGGTACAGACTTAGTAGTGGACTTTTTTTTTTTTTTCATTTTCACAAATGCAGATTTAGAGCGTCTCCGCTGACATGCTGACACCTGTCAGAATGGCTTACCTTCTCGAGCTCAGGGTGGGGAGATGTGTGAAGATCATGGAGATGATCTTTTGTTATGTTTGCTCCCAGTTAGGTGGTGGTAAGCACAGGTAGAGCAAATAACAGCTAAACAAACAGAAGAAGACAGTGGTGTGTGATAAATGATGAGACCTGTGTGAACAAAAATAACTCAAGCAAGATCAAAAGATGTTGTCGTCTTTGTGTAGAAGAAGAGTTCATACCAGTGTTGCAGAAACAATAAATTATGAGTTGTTTATACTATGGCAAGCTACACAAGCTACAGTTTTAAAGTAATCAGGTTTTAAATTTCTTTAGTCATTATAATTTAGAATGTTGGCACAAAAACAGGGCGTTTTGAACATAAAGTGATACATTCGTGTTGAATAATACTCAAAACTAGAATGCATTCGAATTTATATAAAAGTCAAAATTATAGTCATTGACATCAGCATTCAATGTAATATCCTGCTTTAAAAATAAAGACCTTAAATGCTGCTCAAGGCCTCAAGGAACTTCTGACCCTGATCTTCTGTTGCTCTATTCAGAGAAAATAAACTTTATGAGTAATCCACAAGACATTTATACAGCTTTTACACATGATCCATAAAGATCCATATGAGAACTCAAACAGTGTCAGTAAAAGCGTCCTGCCAGTGCAGGAGGCTACAGTTTTGGATTTCCAACCAAATGTTCTCACATCTACAGCAGTAAAAATTCAAGTGAATCTCATTTCATCTCTGTGAGCGATTGAACTTTCATCTCCGCTCTAAGACAATCACTTTGTGCTCAAATGTAGACAGCTTTATTTACTTCTGTTGCATTGATCGTGTAGATAGAGTTGACAGGTGATAATTATATTATTTCAGATTTTTAGTAGTTTATCAGTTGAGATTGCTTAGGCAAGCACCACTACTACTATTGCTTAAACGTTGGGTTAGTGCTTTAGGAGGCCAAGCTTTTGCTAGTGAGCATGGCCTGTTAATACACCATCCAGAAGCAAAAGGCTGCATTGTCAGTAACTTTTTTTTTTTTTATGAACTCAGAGTTGCACCCTAGAAACTGCATATCAACACACAAAACACTAAAAAGAACTGGAAACCACTTTAGCTTCGTGACTGGTGGTTGGTTTATTGATATGAATTTTGGATGTCAATATCTTAGAGACATAGCTGATAAATGTGATATCACACTATTTAGTTTAAAGATTGTGGATAACACTCTTAATAATTAAAATAGCCAAAAATCTGCCCATATA
>NW_015539980.1:44728-85828 GCF_001515605.1 Sinocyclocheilus anshuiensis
TTCTCACAGATATAATATATATATATAGTATATATATATATATATATATATATATATATATATATATACATATATTAGTGGCTGACCACTAATCATGATCCTTATACATGCAAACACAACCTACTTTTTTTGTTTTTTTTTGTTAATTACAGAAAGTGTGGAATTATACTTTTAGAACAAATTTATTCACACAAAATTAAATTATTATTTAAGAGGAACCCACATTCCTACAGAGGATAAGCGATTTGGAGAATGGATGGAGTGAATTAGGAGGAATATAAAGATGTATAGGTTATAAGCATAGGCTATTTTTTTGTCCCACTTGGCCAAGTGAGTGTTTTCACTTGACGATCCCCTTGTGTGTGTGTGTGTATGTGTTGTGAGTACACTGATAGAGCTTGGATACAGAGTGTTTGACAGAAGTGAATTAATTGGGCTCCCTCAGATCATTTGTCTTTATTGCGAAGGCTAATTGGAACAGAAGCAGGTGTTAATGGCAGCAGCACAGTGACTGAAGACTGAATCTCCAATGCAGGCCTGTAATGGAACTCTGCGAGTGAACTTAACCATGTTTTAATTAGATTTCATTCTAACACAAAACCTCACATTTCTCCTGCTTGCCCTCTAAAGTGAGCTGAATAGACTCAAGAAACTGTGTGTGTGTGTGTGTGTGTGTGTGTGTGTGTGTGTGTGTGTGTGTGTGTGTGTGTGTGTATGTGTGTGTGGTGGGGGGTGCAAGTGAATTCGCAAAACAGTTCTGTGTTAAAGGCTTTTAAAACATCTTGTACAGTGCATTTCATAACACACCTTCTTTCAAAGCAACTTTACAGAAAATCATGGCTTTATTATTAATAATATCATAATAACTTCATTACTTATAGTCTCATTTAGGAAATTAGAGCTGAGTGATAATATAGGTGATATTTTGCTATGATACAAGCATTCAAGCAATGGAGACTTACTATGTAGTATACTGTATGTATGTATATTAAGTTAAACATACTTATATATCCAACTTTAAAAATATAATTATATAGTTACATTTTGAGACAAAGTAAATAAATAAATAAATAAAATCAGATTTGCTATACAATATAAACTGATTTATGTGAGTGTACTGTTTTTTTTTGCAATGCTTTTTATTTGTTGTTGTTATTTTAGTTTTTGATGTAAACAATCACACAGCCAAGATTTGCTTTATAGCATATATTGCACATTATATTGTGCAATACATAGTATAAATCGCATGTATTGTACACAGGTAAAGTAGGATGTACTATATATGACTTTTAATATATCGCTTGTTGGTAATGTAGTTTACTTAGTATACTTATAGAAGCTATATCATTTTTACACACCCACATACAGATATTGTACATGAACAAACAATGCATGCAAAACTTAAAGTCAACATGACATCAGAATTGACCCTTTTTACTCCCTGTTCTTATTTCGCGTAATTTACTGGATTGTGAAAAGCTTATGCATTGATTTTAAGAGAGGGACTGGCATAACTTATACAGTACACGTAACAATTTCAGCATGTGTGAACACTTTTTTGAGTTGTTCTTTGTTTATATCACGTTTGACTTTTGGATTTTGTTTACATTGCTCTGATAAGGCGTCTCATTGTTCGGCGTGAGGCTGAACAGGCGATATCTGGCCTGGTTAGCGTTCAGAAGCTTGGTTCCTCGCAATGTGATGTCAGCAAGTTTTAATGGCCAACACGTTTTACCAATTATACCACATAGGGATGAGAGTGGAAAGTCACTGTTGTTTTGGTGTGGTGTTTACTTGTAGGAGGGCTGTGTTAGCATAGCCGTGCTGGTGTGTGGTCTGTGTACTGCTCGCCCCAGTGCAGAAGCTCACCTGAGGCATTCAGGTGTGCGTGTGTGTGTGTGTGTGTGTGAGAGAGAGAGAGAGAGAGAGAGTGTGATACACTGTAAATCAAAAGGATGAAGACTGGTTGCATTACACAATGTGCCTTTGTTTCTTGTGTGTCCGCGAGGCTTAACGGACTGCATATTTTAGCTCTAATTTTGCTTGATGTTTGTATAAAAAGTCAGCTGACCTGCCATAGTCATATGACGGGAGCTTGCATATTTGAAGGTTTTTTTTTAATTTATTTTTTTGTAGTTTTTTGGACTTTTACCATTTGTCCTGTACCATTTGTGCTGTGGAGATAAATAATAATAATAATAATAATAATAATAATAAACAAATGTTGATAGTTGATTGTTTTTATTATCATTATTGACAAGGACAGGAAACCAAATTATTATCGAGACCTCCGTATGAGTACCATAGCACAATTAGTTTGAATCTGTTTTATGTATTTTATGAAAAGGGCTCACTTCAGTCTGACTGGTGCAATATGCTTTGAAATAGAGAGTAGATAACATTTTTTTTCAGCTCGATCATCTAATAAAACTTCCATTGTATATGGTTCATAAAGCTGTCTCCGGCATTCCCTAGTTGCAGTCGCATGGGCATTTCAAATTGGTTTATTTTTGCTTATTTACCATGGTAAAATGAATGTACAGTATTAATATATGCACACAAAACAAAACACTGTCAATGTGTTTGAAAGAAAAACATACTATTTTGTTTTAAAGTAATAATTATAAAGCAATTATTTCACATGCAATTGGAGATTACTCTTAAATTTAACATAGAAGCATGCATTTTCTAGAAAGCAGCTTTGAATCAATGTGCACTGTGAAAAGTTTTATATAAACAAACATCTATTGAATTGAATGAATTATTAATAACTGCCAATTGTACAGAAATAGTGTTCATAGAATACCATTTAGTGGAATAATATTGGTAATTCTCATAAATTAGGATAAACCACATCTGGCTGGGCAACTGCATACAGTCTAACTACAAAAGTTCAATATTAAAATGCAATGCAAAGCTCAAATCGAACCTGAAATTACGCATACATATTTCCTGTGTTACTCTACTTTGAAAATGAATGACTTCCGGCCTGTCATTTGTAAGAGAAAGTAAAAAAGGTGGCTTTATACACTGAAGAAAATAAATGATACTAAGTTTTTTTTAAGGTAAGT
The DNA here is from genome assembly GCF_001515605.1 of Sinocyclocheilus anshuiensis. Classification (NCBI taxonomy): domain Eukaryota; kingdom Metazoa; phylum Chordata; class Actinopteri; order Cypriniformes; family Cyprinidae; genus Sinocyclocheilus; species Sinocyclocheilus anshuiensis. The sequence continues at coordinate 47,800 of NW_015539980.1, forward strand.
GGTTGCAAACAATTTATTTTAGCTACATTTAAATAAAAAATAATAATAATGTTGAAAGTTAGTCAACTGAATTTGTTTATTTAAATGTAGCTAAAATATACTTACTGTAGACAATAGACAACCACTTACTGTACCTTAAAAATGTAGTAAATTCAATTAATCCTTTTTTTCAGTGTAATGACAACTTTTAACTGCACAATTGTAATGGCAAATTATACCATTAAAACAGATTACACAGAATACTTTTGTATCGGTTGCAACACACTTGCAAAAAAAAATAAAAATAAAAATAATAATAATTGTATACAGGAATACAAAATGAACAAGACACCAAAATCCAAAAGCCTAGCTGAAAAATATGGACACACTTTATTTTAAGGTCCAATTTTTGCTATTAAAAAAACATTAACTATGACTTTTGACTCAATAAACTCCTAATTTGCTGCTTATTAATAGTTAGTGAGGTAGTTGTTAAGTTTAGGTACTGAGTAGGATTCAGGATGTGGAATATGGTCATGCAGCATATGTGCTTTATAAGTGCTAATACACAGCCAATATGTTAATAATAGGCATGTTAATAATCAACAAGTTAATAGTGAGCAGTTTTGACCATTTTTACAGCAAATTTTTATTTAGTTTTAGTCATAGTCTTTTGACTAAAATGCCATTTAGTTTTAATCATATTTTAGTCATCTGAATTGTTTTTAGTTTTAGTCTAGTTTTAGTCGACTAAATTTCATACGATTTTAGTTGACTAAATCTACAGTAAATGTAGTCGACTAAAATCTAATGGGTTTAGTTACAGTGCATTTATTAAACATTTCTCTAAAATTTCCAAACGCATTATATAGGTTTGATATTTTGTCAGGTTTTATCATGATAGACACCGATTTAACTGCTGTGACACACAACATGCCTTTATGTTAAAATTAAATAAAACCACTTCACATAAAGAACAAGAACATGGTCTTCTTTTCTCATAAAGAACAAGAACATGGTCTTCTTTTGAATGAAATACAAATGGTTATACAGGCTAATTATGCATTCGTTATAGCAACTTGTTTACCATATTCTTCAATCTTTCAAGCAGACATATTTATTTCTATAAACACATTTAGATTAGTCTTTAGGGCTACTAAAGTTTTTCAGTCAAGAGCAGTGCGTGATTTTCTGTATTTCTGTTGTTGCTTGATTAACATCAATGACACGGACAGTAGCAACTAAATTAGGCTGCTATCCCTTTAAAACCGAATGCACAGCTGCAATGGATGCAATGTACTGATACATGTTCTCCCTGCTGTTTACGTTCACTTAAGACGTAATCAACTGTGTTTACGTGAATACTTGTCAAAACGGACAATTCGACATCATTTTGTGTGTAATTCTCCGTTCATGCGACGCGAAAGAGTACTCGCGCGCTGTGAGAGGCGCTTTCTGTGTGTGTATGCTTCAGTGTCTGTGCTCAGAAAACCAGACCGAATTCAGTTCTCTCTTGCGTAGTCAGATTTATCCATATGTCTGCTCTTCTCTTACTCCCACATATTGACATTTTTGAATCGTTTTATGCGACGGGCAAGTGTATGTTAGCTTATGTCCCACCGGTTCATATGTACGCATCTAACCTCCGAACCACGCAGCAGATTCGCTCTGAATGAATCTCTTCCCAAATCGTCCCTCCCTAACATTTTCATCTCGATTTTATTCGTTGACGAAAATGTCAATAGATTTACGTCATAGTTTTTGTCATTCAAAACCAGTTTTAGTTCATTATCGTCTCGTTGTCGTCGGTGAAAAAAATGTCGTTGACGAAAATCATGACGAAAATTATTCGTCAACGAAATTAACATTAATAGCGAGAATTGGATCGCTATAATAAAGTATTACCTAAAATGACATACCAGACTTACAGCTAGCTGGTTATAGATGTTTGGGGCATTTGTTAGCTGGTTAGACCATCCGGTTTACCCACACAACCAGCTGAATATCAGCTTGACCCAGCTAAAGAAGCAATCCAGGAGCAAAAAAGATTAAATAATGGGCTTCTGTCTTGATATTGTTTGTTTTCAAACATATTTCAGTCTTTAACAGTGCGAATTTGAGGTGAAAACTATCGGCGCTGTTGCGATCACAATTTCTGAGGCGTGTGTTTCAGGGAGTTGAGTGCTGAGAGATGTGATGTTGTGAAATTATGCTCCTCATTGTTCCCTGTTAAATCAATGCTTTAGCCTGAAGCAACGTCCAAACAAATTGCTTTCCACACACTGTCATCACATCCTCAGCCGTCTGACTGTCATCCACCGGGATGGAGGAGTGTGTGAACACCGTGGCCCCACAGACCTCTTGACACAGGGTCCAAACACCACACACACACAGGCTGCTCTCGGGCCGTCTCAGAAGCATTACCGAGGGTCTCGCGCTAATGGTTGCCATGTGCAGTTTTACCAGCATTTAAGGGGCCGCCCGTCTCTAGCTCTCCGCTATCATAAACTTCCAAAAACATTACCACATAATACCTTAATGCTTTTTGTGTTTGAGGAGAAGGTAAAACGGGGGGTAAAGAAGGATCCTTGTTTGTTCAGGCTGCGCTGTAAAACTGACTTATTGTTTTCCAGCCTCACTTTTTCATCCCCTTTCCACCCTCGTTCACCCAGCACCCTTTCTTTCTCCTCCTTTCTTGCAGGCTGTTAAAGCGGCGAGGCCTGTTGGCCGGAGTGCAGTCAGCCTGTGTGGAGGAGAAAACTGCAAATTAGACTTTAACATGAAAAGGGTCCAGAGATTTCGTATTTTGTTTGGATAATACTTAAGCGCTGATATCCTCCGTCCAATTGGCTGGCCTCCGCCAGCTCTGATAAATGAGAGGTTCGTGCTCTTTTTAAAGGCCTTATTGCATTCTAATGAAACGCCGAGTGAAAATGCATTGTGACCTCATTGCCTAGGAACCAAGCAACATTCATGTTATAAAATGGATAGTTTGGCAAAAGTCTGACTGAATGAGCCACATTCAAAGCTGCTATAAAATGCAAATAAACACTCAATTGTTACTGTTTATTCTTGATTCATACAAATTTATCTAGAATATAATATATTATTTTATTTATAAAGTTACTACATCATTCAGTAGAGCTGCATGGTGTTAAAGGAAAATGTGATATGTGGTTACTTTTTAATGCAAAATGCAATACAATAATACTTTAAATGCGTAAAATCAATTACAATTATATTGAAGTATTTAAAAACGGAAAATTATATAACCCACACACGTTTCATGTTCTTTTGGCGCTAAATCAACCTAAAAGTTGATTAAAAGAGTTTTCTTCATATCTGTCTGAAGCATTAAAATCATTCAGTTATTGCAAGTCATTGATATATGCAAATTGCCAGGAATTACATTGTAATTACATTGTTATAAATGACGCAAAACATTTGGTCATCAAATTTAAACATAATCTGCAATTTCGTTCCTGCAATGGTTTATATTTCAATATATTGTGTGTATATTTTAATATATTGTGCAGCCATAGAATACTATTTTTTTTGTTTATTGTCTCACTTTATTTTGGGGACCAATTCTCACTATTAACTAACTATGTACTACGACTTTGCCTCAATAAACTCCTAATTTGCTGCTTATTAATAATTAGTGAGGTAATTGTTAAGTTTAGGTGGATTAAGCAATCTAAAATATGATCATAGCAGTAATATGTGATTTATAAGTACTAATAAAAAGCCAATATGCTAGTAATAGGCATGCTAGTTAATAGTGAGAATTGATTTTTAAAGTAAAGTGTTACCATTTTTATTTTGTTAATTATTAAAAATACATTTAACGGTTGCCGGCATTTTATAAAAGCAATAAGCTACTAGTTGTCACAATTGTTTTACTATGAGTAATGAGTCTTTCTTAGAAACAGTGTGATGTGAAAATATAAGTTTAATTTGTACTTCAGTACTTAAATCAACGAGAAAGTGTCAATACGTAATTGAAATCTATCAGCCACATGCAGGACTGCAAATACATGATTAAAATATCAAATGATTCGAAAAAGTATTAGCATAACATTTAAACATTATACACATTAGCATGAAACCAAAGAGATAAAATATATCTAACAAATAGGTGTTTTAACCAAAATACATATTACAAACTGAATGAGAAGTCAAAATGATTCAATGTCGGCATCGACACAATAAGGGGAAGTCGTGGCCTAATGGTTAAAGAGTCGGACTCGTAACCCAAAGGTTGCGGGTTCGAGTCTCGTACCGGCAGGGATTGTAGGTGGGGGGAGTGAATGTACAGCGCTCTCTCCCACCTTCAATACCACGACTGAGGTGCCCTTGAGCAAGGCACCGAACCCCCAACTGCTCCCCGGGCGCCGCAGCATAAATGGCTGCCCACTGCTCCGGGTGTGTGTTCACGGTGTGTGTGTGTGTGTTCACTGCTGTGTGTGTGCACTTTGGATGGGATAAATGCAGAGCACTAATTCCAAGTATGGGCCACCATACTTGGCCACATGTCACGTCATATGGCTGCGCTCCACAGAGTTTAAACAGAACATAACCAGTAACTTTCCTTCAATTCTGCAGTTGACCAGCCTATAAGGGCCTTTCGCACCGCTTTAGTTCCATAACTAAATGTACAGTACCTAAGTACTGGGATGATTTTGTGCAAACTATTTCCCAGTACCATTTAAAGGGTTGCATTCGTGATGTAAGTGACGTAAGCCGGTCGACAGCGACGTCATTTGTGCGCGGCATTCAACAGAAACAAAGAAGGACAACGTTAACAACAGGAGGATGGAGGACGCTGTTGCTCACTCGACTGTTAGCTGACGACTTTGCTCAAATCAACAGAAGTCAGATGTTCTAGAAAATAACATCTTATTAGAGCGTTTTATAAATGCAAACAGCAGTGATCTTATGTAAAAAAGGAAAAAAAAAAAAAAAAAGGTACAATACAGGTATTTACTCCGGCCAAGACACACCATGAGGGAGTTTTTAAAGGAAGTTCACTGCCAACACTGCACCTTCAGATACTGCCATCAGATGGAATCAATGGAAAGGAAACAGTCTCTTATGAAAAGCGGGCGAGATCTTCCTCTAAGCTCTGTGAGGCGGCCTTGTTCTGGAACGAGCCGCTGCACTGTTAAAACACTAATCTCTTACAAACAGTTGATCGGTGGAAAGTTTGAAAGATGAAAGTGACACGAGACTGACAGAAGTCTTATTCTTTACAGGAATATTAAAATCAGCCCTCAACATGCTGCTTTTGAAAGCACTGAACTCTTGTCTGTTTTCCTTTCTGTTTTCTTCTTCCCATTAATAATCCAAATGTGTGCGTACTCTAAAGAAAGTGTGTTTACTCAACTATGATGCTATGCAGTTGCTAGGTGCTTGCTTACTGGCTTGAGTCAAAACATTGCACCTCTAAGTCTCTATTATATGCTTGGGTCTGTCCTTCAGTAAAAGTATGGGATTTTCTTTTAATCAATAGCACACTTTGAAGTAGACTGCTGCAGCCAAACCACATTATTGTGTTTTATTCACAGAAAGAACGAGTAGCGATGGACTAGCTATGGAGGTCCGTTAGATTTAGTCTTCATTGTGTTTGCTTTAAGTGGGAGCAAGAAAAGACAAACCTTCCCTTAGCCACTGACAGAGGATATGTATATCGTTTAGAAGGCCCCTTGAATGTGCCACAGCGAGGGTGGTAATTGTGTAGGCCTGTTAGAGTTGATTACTAATTTGGAAACCGACAATAGAGTGCCGATTACCCGGCACTTAAACACAATTAGCGAGAGCCGATAGGAGTCAATACCAATACCGAAGGCCTGGAGAGATAGTCAATAACTGACCCTTGCTTTGCAACATGCCGTTGTAGGTTGGTATACACTTACCCTTCCTGGCTTTTAAATGTATCACAGTTTGCATTAATACTAATTATACATTCCTAAAATATGTACAGTATATGCACTGAAAAAACAAAATGGTGTAGAAACAATTTTCAACCAGAAATGTTTGTACATTTTACAATTGCAAACATATACAAAACGTCTGCACTTTGAAAGATATTTAAATGGAATAAAACAATATGACAACTGCTTCTTCAGTGTCAAACAATTTCAATGAAACAGCAAGTAACATTGAATTAAACATGCAATTTTGAAGTAGAAAAACTGAAATAGCATTTTGTTGTAAACATGCTCCAATGACTTTTGTTTTATTAGCAACTTAATAAATAAAAAAAAGATATATTTACAGTGTGGATTGATATGATTAAAAATAATAATAATAAAAATACATTACCGTGCATTTCATACAATGAGTTGATTAGACTTCTCTTATGAACTAAAATAGATTTATTTATTTAGTTAAAAAAAAAAAAATCTTGTGACATAACCTTGAGTTCATAATGAAGGAACAATGAATATGTGTAAGGTTGAAATAAAACCTAATTTGTTTAACTGATTAAAATGCATAGAAGTTTTTAGGTAACACTTAATTTTAAGGTGTATTTGTTACACATGTTACATGTAATTACTATTTTAATAACAATAAATTACGCATAATTACATGCAAATACCCCTAAGTCAAACCCTAACCATATAGTGAGTACATGTTGATTATTATTACTCAGTACTTAAATGTATAATTACAGTGTAACAAAGACACCTTAAAATAAAGTTTAACCAAGTTTTGTTTCAAAATATTATTTTAAATATTATTTTAGATATTAGAATAATTTTGGATGTTAACACTCCTGTTTGTGTTTTGAGTCAGAGAATAATGTGTGGATGTATGTGAATTGGCTTTTGTGGCAATTAACAGGCCTTAATTACAGCTGAATGGAGAGTGGAGAGCTTGATGGCGCTTTGAGGCCTTCAAACGGCTCGTGTGCTGTCTGATTGGACATTAATCTCTGTGCGGCGTGCAGACACTAAGTGCCGATCTCAAATTGTTTGTTGTTCTCTCGACGAGCGGCAGCCGCCAATTAACCCCTCATCATTAGGGTCGTTTATCAGCATTGGTAATTAAGATGCTAAACAGTGTTCACAAGACACTAGCATCTTCATTTTCTGCATTGTTGAGGAGAGCAAGAGAGGGGTGGTGGTGGGAGGATCGCTGATTTTCTTGGCAGGATTTTGATACATTAGCATGGCACAAGTGAGTTTAAAATAGCCAGAATACTTTTTATGTAGCATCACTGAAGTGGCAGAATGTTTTTTTTTTCCTAGTCCAAACCATGAGGCAGAAGAAAGAGAATGTCTGGGAAGGCGTGCCAAATTCCCAAGTCAAGAAAGTTGGCTGCTATTAATAGACTAGCGAGTGATTATTTTTGAAGCAGAGCGGAATGATATCATTGCTTCATTTGGATCATTATTTAAGGAGCTCATGCACATTTCCTGAATTACTCCAAACATTATTATCACCTCTTTATTAGATCATTGTTATTTATTGTTTTGACTTAACCTTTATGCAGTCACTCAATTAACAACAACATCCAGGGATTGTGTTAAATATAAACCATTGCAGGAATTATTCTACGAAATTGCAGATTATGTTTAAATTTGATGAGCAAATGTTTTGTAATTTATAACAATGTAATTACAATGTAATAACTGTAGTACGATGCAATAATAAGCTTTAGGGAAGCTTTCTCCATTTCTACCCTTTTTGAGTAAGCAAATAGAGTCCAAAATGTACTATTTGTATCACATTTGCATCAATCACAGGTGTTATGATAACACTACAACCTCTGACATTCTCCAAATGTTGCTCCGTTTCTCCGAAGTGCATCTATCTCACCTCTACATTCACCTTCTCTCCTCCACCTCTGATGGAAATCAGCCTCTCTGCCCAGCGTGAGGCTGAGATGGATGCAGAGGGTCCGGATCAATACCAAAGGTCATTCTGCTAAAAGGCCTTTGGCTCCACAAGTCTGAAATGTCAGTAGTGAAATATGTGTCGGTGCCCTGAACCGGACAGCTCTACTGTGTCGTTTTGTGCCACATTAAGGTTGACGGAGCAGTAAACAGGCAGGTATCTAAAACACACCTGCTTGTTTTCCATTAAGGAGTGAAATGATGGGATGATTTTAGTGGAGATGTGGAATGGGTTGTGTACTAGTGGATGAAGACCATGCCAATGAGCGAGATCCCAATTCTTTGAATGTTCAAAGCCAAGGCTCAGAGCGTGTGAGTGTGTGTAGCTGATTTGTTAAGTGCAGACCTCTTGTATATGTGTGTGTGTTTCCAAGGTAAAGCTGGCCAGAAGATGGACGCCTGTTGCGTGTGGCTTTTGATGGAGAGAGGCAGCTGGGTGTGTGAAGAAGTGTAGAGAGCGGAGGCGGTCCAGGCCACTGCTGTCCCCTATTCACTGGCTCTCGTTAAAGGTCCTCACCCGCTGCTTCCAATCAGACGCTCTTTGTAGCTCTCGCTCAGTGCCAACACACCCGGCTTACAACTCACCAGCTCTGGCACATCTGTGTCCGCAGAGAGGGAGAGAGAGATGGGGATGAGGGGTGGTCGGTGGCGGAGCAGCATGGATGGATGGATGCGGTGTGAGGAGTTTGTAAGAAGCCATAAGGAAAGAACAGGCACAAATGAGATCTCTTTAATGTCGATTGTGTTTCCCAAGAAAGGAATGAGATTGAAAGCACAAGAAAACTTTCGAAGATATTTTTTTTCTTGGGAAAAGAGACCCCAATAATCTCATTTGTATCTCTTCTAGAGTTTCAGAAAAGATCTCAACAGTGTCTCAGATTGTGCTCAGATTTGCCAGGATTCCAGTCAGCAATCGAACTCTCAGAGATCTCAATATAAACATCACTCATCGGATTTGACAAAACTGTTATTCTATTCTATTCACATTCATTTAATACCTCTACAGTCTCACCATATATGTCAACAACTCTAATTTCTATCTCTTTGTTTGTTACTTTAGGAATTCTGGAAGCAAAATTGGAGACAAAAGTCAAAGTTTACGTTTTGGCATATTTGTGGGAAAATTCATATGTGATTCATATGTTTTTGTATGATCGGCTTATGTATAATGGGTGGACCTTCATTCTTACTTTTTTTTTTTAAGTTGCATGTTTCTGTATGTATCACATGCAAATTTATACAAAATCAGCATTTATGAGATTGAGTTAGCATTTAATGTTCAAAGATGCTTTTAGCTCAACTCAAGCATCTTAAAAAGCGTTCTTTAGTAAGAAGAGATTCCTTTGCTAAATTATTTAAAGAACCTTTATTTTTCAAAAAGAGAATCTTGGACCATATTAAATGAAATCTATTCTGGATGTGATCTTGTGATTTTGGTATTGTGACATAAATGCGATTTTAAGTGTGGTTACATTAATTTTGTGGGTAAAAAAAAAAAAGGTTTATTTTGTCAAATTTGCGTGACCAACTTGAACACGATTCAAAATATGTTGGGAAATCTTCCACCCTCACGCAACATTCACAATCGTGTCGGTTCCTATTGAAATTACTGGATTTTGGCAGCAGAAATTTTCCCAACAATGCTAAAAAATCTACTTCCAGTACAGTAAAGTGATGTAAGCAATAGTTTGTGCAGTGTCCTTTCATGACCCCACACATTTGGTTTTGGATAGTTGAAAACATTGAAAATAAGGTCATAACTTGATTATTGACCGCAGTGAATGTAGCAATAAATTCAACATTTTTACTATTTAAATTAATTAAAATGACTAACTTAATTCTTGGACTTGATCTTTCTTTGAGTCTGGACCTAGGTTTGGTCCTGATCTGGATCTTGCAATGCATCACCCTACTCAGTAATTGTAATTCCCAAAACATATCTTCAGTTCATTCAAATGTAACATTTCCTTCAGTTGCTTGGCCACAGCTTGTTGACTTTCATTCGAATAGTTTGAATTGTTCAACACATGCGTCATGAGGTTTGCGCCAATGTGTGGCATACAGAAGATTAACGTGTAATTCTGTAAATCTTTGCTTGTGACTTTTTTATGAACTCTCTCATGGATTTGAGCGGCTGATGAAGTATCTTTGCCAGTGGAGCGCTTTAAGCTCGCCATATATTTTATTAGACAGGCTTGTCAAAACAGACAGCACATTGGGCAAACAGTGGCAGCTCAAAGCACAACTCCGTCAAGGCCTCGAGCATCGACATAAAGTTTGCGTGGTATCGTCATCGTTTAGTGTCCCGTTGACCTTGTCTCTCAAAAGCACGTCCAGGTGTTCAACGCCCCATCTTCTTTACAGCTCGACGGCTCTGAGAGGCGGAGCATGGCTCAGGTTAACTTCCTGTAACCCAAACTCCAAAGAGAGGGGGGAGAGAAGAATTAGTATGTACTTGCACAGAACGCACAGGCTATTGTCGAAAGTGGTGTCTTGTGTCTTGATCCCATTACAAAGCTAAATAAGAAGAGTAGAAAACTGTAATTCAAGTGTTCCCATCTCAGTTCATGCCGATGTCATGTGCTTCCACTCTCCATTCAAGCTTGTATTGTATGTAATTATGTGATTAGTCAGGCTCTTATAAGTTGTGTGGAAGTGCTAGAGTTGGTTGGTGCGTAATGGTGATGAAGTTTCACCTGGACATTGTCCATTAGAAACATACTCCAGACTGGCTTCCTGAAGTGAATGGGAGCGTTCATCATCAGAGTTTTTAGGTTTCTTGGATGTAGCCATTTGATAATAAAGGCTTTTTAATTCACAAGAGTGCCATGGTCATTCTGAAGTATTTTTTGAGGGAGCGTTCATCAGTTTATGAGCGTCTGATTGGATGATGCATGCTTGAAACCGTAACATAGTCGATCAGTTGAATTCTAAGTTGACATATCTACGACATCACTTATATTTAAGCTAAATAACTGTTTATTGTGCATGTATTGGTAATAATAAATATAATTATTTGTTATACATTGGTCTTTTATCGTATTGCTGTTGCCAAGTCAGTCAAGATTAAAGTGGCTTTGACTTCAAATCTGCTTTATGCTGTGAATAACACTCCTTGGTAAAATCATTGCAATGCATAGCCTCTTGTAGCTTAATTCTTAAGTACACCACAGATACAGCGGCCCAAAAAAAAGGGATTTGGACATTCAAACTCTTTTACAAATACTTACATTCACAATGTGGAAATATCAAATCAATATCAAACCAAGAAAATATACACTCCTGTTCAGAAGTTTGGGGTCAGTGAGATTTTTTTTATTTTTTAAATAATTTATTTATTTGTATTTTTTTTTAAATAAATAAATGCTTTTATTCAGCAAGGATGCATTGAATTAATGAAAAGTGACTTTTTGGTTACGTTGAAAATTTTGCATACATACATACATAAATAAATAAATAGTAAAAATTAAATAATTTTTAGGGACCAATTCTCACTATTAACTAGTTGCTTATTAGTATGCTTATAAAGAACATCTTAATGCCTTACTCTGCAGAATATGTGCAGAATATTGTATTTTATCTTAATATTTTTTATTATTTGATTTTATAATATTTGATATATATATATACGTATATAGTTTGAAGTTTGAAATCATCATTTTAGAATGATTTATGAAGGATCATGTGACACTGAAGACTGGAGATATGGCTATTTATTTAATTTTTAATTTTTTTTCACAGCATTTTTGATCGAAAATGCATAAATGCAGCATTTGGGCATAAGGGGCTTTTTTTTATCTTATTGACCCCAAACTTTTGACAATTCTAGCCTTTTTCTCAGAACTTCACTTTGAATCAATCATCAATTTGTTGTTTGAATCAATCTGGATGTTAATGCAGGTTGTTGTAGTGGAGTGTCCTCAAAAAGTGATTTGTAATGACATATGTAATCAGTTGGTTCGGCCATGCTGGATGTTGGGGTTCGGAGGGCGATAAAGATGATATGATGTGATGCATTTGCATACCCACAATCCTCTGTGTGTTGTGCACATTGGAGGCCCACCCTGACCTAATTAAATGCTGCTGGATAACAGTCAAGTCATAAGCACAGCTAGCCTGGGCTTTTACAAAAGCTCAACTTTAACTTAAAGAGATTAGACAACTTTTGCAAGATATTAGCTGTTCAAAAATGAGAAAAATGTCCCTAAGCCTCTTGAGCGTGAGGGGTGAGCAAACAGGGGCTCTTTTGTTCCCGCAGAAGGGCCGGGCAGTGCCGGGCAGGGGCCTGGCTCCGAGTCGCTGTGTGTGGGACCGGGCAACACTGCTGATCCCTGCCCCTGTAAACCCAATCAGCTCCGGGAATTAGACAGGGATCAGACTCCAACCTACCAGCACAGCACTTTAAAAAATATAAGAACCAGGGAAGGGGGTGTCCGGCCCACCCAGGAGGTCACGGTGGTAGCGAGAGGAGGCGAGTGACGCAAGAGGAGAAAAGGGAGGAAAATCAAGACCAGAAAATCATTTGTGCATTGTCACATCATTTTTGATTTTCACAAGAAAATTATTTTTTTTCAAGGATGCATTCAATTTACAAATTAAAGGGACAGTAAGAACAATTATACTATTACAAAAAAAAAATCTAATTAAAAGAAATGCAGCTGTTTTCAACATTAATAACAGAACCATTCATTATTCCAAACTTTTAATGGTACTCCAGTTCACGTTAACCAATGTAGTTTACTAATGTTATCAAATGGAACCTTATTGTAAAGTGTTACTCATATATTAATATTTGTCGTCTCTTACAACACGATTCTAAAATAGAGCGAGAAATCCCAACAAATGGCTTTTCATCTGGTCAGACGGCTGGAGAATGTGATAGCTCTGTGCGAATGTGATAATCGATGAACTCAGAAAGCCTCATTGTGGCCTCGCGTCAATCTCTTTCTCTCTGCGGTGGGCGAGCGGAGACAGATAAAGACACACAGATGCTTTGGTGTGTAACGAGGCCTGGCCCCTGTCATCACAAACCCCTCGTTGTGCCTGTGCAATCCTCTCACACACACACAGTGAGATAGAGGGTGGCTAGACAGAGCAGCCATGTGAGGGGTGTCATATGGAAGAGCTTTAGTATGGAAGAGCTTTAGTATCATCCTATCAAAGGAATGCTGCCTACGCCTGTATCGATATGTGTGCAGGTCATCGTGCATGTTTTAGCCTTTACACATGACCATTTGTTGTTTCTACACTGTAAGAAGTGGTAACACAATTGTTACCTTAACTAACTAGTGTAGTCAGATTCAGTCATATTTAAACAGACATTTTAAACTTAACCAGTTAATTTAGATCTTACCATACAAAGCACAATTATTTTATTTTATTTTATTTTAAAATATATTTTATTTTAAAATATATTTTATACAATCTGGGGTTTAAAAGACAATATTCAATAATACCATGGTTTTAACTGTGATCGGATGAGAACCAAGTTTTATTTGAGTTTATAGCTAAATCAAGTTTGTACGAAAATGGATGAACTTTGGTGAATTAAACATATTTCAAATCTTAATTGATGCAACATTGACAGTTATTTGATCTTATATTGATCTGAATAATGACACTGCTTTCTTCTGTAGAAATTGAAGTTTTCATAATTGATAAACATTTGAAAACATTATTCCTGTTATTCTAATGTGAAGCTGCTTTGAAACATATGCTCACATGCTATAGTTTATATATATATATATATATATATATATAATTTTTTTATTTTTTCATACACCTTTTTTCTGTTTTAAAATATTATTGTCTGACCAGTTTAAACATCCTGAAATGTTGGAGCTATCAACAGTTAAATGAAGATAGATCTGAAGTCATCTTACACGGACAGACATGCACTCAGGTCTGAGGGCCCCAGCTTGACTCTGGGCCCTCTGTGTGCCTGACCTCTGAAGTGTCCTTTCCTTCAGCGCGTCGAGTTCCTGCACCTCTGCTATCTGCTTCACATTGGTAACCAGGAAAACTGGAAGAGCTTTCGAACACGATCGTAGACCATGTCTGCATTCGGTAAGTTTTTTTAGTGCTTAACTTTGGATAAGGAGTGAGTTGTGGGACAGGCAATATTTGTTGTAGCTGCAGTGTGAGAGTTTTGCTTTTTATGAGTTTAACGTATTTAGATTTGTTAGGAGTGAACGTTTTATAAGGACAAGATATCTTTATTATCCTTACATATACTCACCAGTCTTTATTAGCATCATAAAATGATCAAATTCAGCACTTCAGTTTGTCTTTTATATGTCATTTTATCTCAATGGCATAACATATCATTACACAGTACAGTGATTTATAGTTCAAGGACATCTTCCATTTTTCCTTCTATGACAGTAAAATCAATATTTAAGAAGGAAACTAAATGAATTTTTTTTCCGGCTCTGTTTCTCTCTGTTCCTCCCACACGTTTGCTGTGTTTATCTCTGTTGGTGGCTGCTTGTCACATGCTTTGGAGGGTCATTCATATTGTGTCGTGTGGGCCTGTTCAATCTAAGCGGAGTTAGTCATTCTTCATCGTCTTGTTAGGTCTGTCCTACTCTCCCTCCATTCGACTCACCTTTAACCTCCACTCCACTACTCATTCTGCTCATTTTCTGTTGAGCTCTGATTTCTGGGGCTGGAGTGGGTCTTCAGAAAGGCAGAGTTTGCCCCCAAGGCTACACTCCATCACTTCGAACAGTAAAACAGCAACATCCTTTTCCTTTCATATGTCATGCGTAGAAACATTATCTCTAGACCTGCACAATATCATATGTGGGGCTGAGCGCCAGTATAGAACTTCTTGCTAAATGGCAGATCATTATATGTGTGTTGTGGGCGATGATGGGTGATATTAGAACTTTAAATTAGAAACTGTATGTAAGTTTTGTTTAATGTCCAATACCAGGCAATTTAATTTTCATTATAAACCAAGTGAATAATTCAAGAAGAAATATTGGCCCATACTGTATCATGCTTCTGTAATCCTATTGATTTGAAGACCAAATTTGGACTTAAAAATTAATTATAAAAATACAACTAAAAGGTCAAAAGTGGGCGCCTAAAGAAAACAATAAATCTGTACTATTTTTCATTGTACTTATTTCCCACCACAATTTAATATCCAAAACCAATATATTAACCAAAACGATGTCCAATATACAATGCAGGAAATAAATAAATAAATAACCCAATAACACAATCGTTTTGTCATGGCCACTATCCAATATAATGGTGGACATTATATTTTTTCCACTAAAATATTGTAAAAATAATATTCAATACTGACTGATTATTATATTTAACTAAAAATGACCAAAACCATAAAAAATAGTTTCATTACTTGAACTAAAATTAACATTAATTGAAATAAAATATATTAAAATGTTTTCATAAAAAGTAATATCCATTTTCGTTTAGCTTAAGTTGAAGTGCTAAATAAACTAAAACTACAAATATAAACTAAAACTTAAAATAAAATGCCAAAAACACAACAAAAAATACTAACCTTTAACTTTAAATGAAAATCATAATAGGAAATATAAAAATAAAACATTATATATTTTTTTTTATTTAAACAAAATGTTATATAAAAATATGATAGTATATCAATGATACAAAAACAGCACTGCGACTAATGCAATAATAGTAATGATAAATACTAATATTGGACAAAAGAGATGTTCTTTGATATATTCTGCTTTCTTAACGAATAGAATTACAATATTGGTTAATCCCATATCCACAAAGCACTGATGCCGACTATCACTAATACCATTAAGGTGACACTATATAATGGTTCCCTGATCACATTGCTTCTAAAACCAAACTTTGGCTGTGCAATTCTTAAAAAAAAAAAAAAAAAAAAAAAAAAAAAGGAAAAAAAAACATTTGCAAATCAAATGGAGGGAGGCTGACTGTAACTCTGACACCTCCATGTCCCCTCTCTTTCTCTCAGTCTCTCTCCCTTGTTCTTCCGCCCTCTCGTTACTCCCTATTTCACTTATTTGTTAAGTGTCTCTCCCATTTGTTATGCAAATGAGACGGGTGAGAGCCGGGGGTACGACATCATCTCCAAAGCATGATAAATATTTGATCAGGCGTAATGGAAATTGTCAAGCCCGTCTAATTGTGTCACACATTATCTGAAGGGAAGTAGCAAATTTGGACATAGCCTTTGATCTGTCTCTCTCTCGTTCCTGTCTCTCTCAGCCGGCACATATGCTCATTTGCCTTCTTTTTTTTCCCTCCAATCGCTACGTGCTCCTCGCCTCTCTGCTCATCTCGTACAAGCAGAAAACTCTTTTGTGGTATCACACGAACAAGAGAAGTTGTGTCATTGAAACTCCCTTTCCTTTGTATTTTGCCTGGTGTCCCACTCCGCTCTGTACTCAGACCTTTTTTTTTTTTCCTTTGTGTTGTGCATTGCATCCTTTGCAATTTTGTTTTTTCCTGTTTGAGGAAATATGAGCCGAGAATGGTTAGCCTCTCTCTTGTGTTTTTAGATGCATCAGACAAGCTTTAGCTTGCACTGTGGTCTTTTTTTACGAACAGATCTGACCGAAATGAAATTGGCCCTTTGTCAATTAGACTATAAATTAGCCTAACTAATATTAAAGTCAATCATTTCAGCATTCAGAGTCATTAAAACCACAATTTGAATGAGACAACCCATACATTAAAAATAAATCAGCTAATATACATGCATGATCTAACATAATGGTCAATATTTTGTCAAAATTATCACTTTTTACTTATATTACAAAGTAACATTTTTTTATACACTTTTTTTCAATAGTTAAAACATACAACATCTTGATATATATATATATATATATATATATATATAAAGTATTTCATAATACATTATATATATATATATATATATATATAGTATTTCATAATACATTAAGGTTTTTAATGTACAATATCTTGCTCAAGCCACTGAGTTTTCCTCCATGTCTCTACTCTCTCATCTGTGACAGTAGTCACTGTCTGAAACCTCTAATCTTTTCAACAAAGACTAAACACGTTGATTAGTTAGGAAGGAATATATCAAATAGGAATCAGTTCAGTCATCACTTGCCCGTTACGCAAAATAATCAGGAAGGCCAACACAATAAAAGGACAGAATATATTCATAGTTACACGCAACCAAAAATAGAGTTCATCTTATTAATCTACAATGTAACGTATTAAAATGACATATTAGGATGATTTTAATAACATATTATTTTAATAACATATATATACGTATATATATATTCTGGATGAAGTGGATTAAAAATAGACGTTAGTATGTTACAGTTGTGCTGATATTCAGTACAACAGCACTCTGCAGTTGGCTCATTATTGGCTGTTTTACGCAATTCTGGGTTACTTCTGCTGTTCTATTTTAAACCTCACTGCCATACTTAGCAAGTGGGCTAAAAACTGCCACATGATTCAGACGTGATCACTGTTTTTTGACTCCAAACTGGAACATGCTCAGCGAGAAGGCACTCGAGAGGCAGGCGCAGCGCTGTTGATGCCTCTGGCTGCGGTTAATGGTTGGGTTGTGTGCGCAGAAAGCACTTTGTTGCAGTAAAGGTTGTGGAGTCTGCGCGCATCTGGCTCTTGTGTTACTTTCTTTGCTCGTCTTCCACATGGCTTGGAGGCACGGAGCGAGCTACCTGCTGGATCTCAGGAGAGCGGTGGGATATTTATTCAGCCAGCGTCCACTCTGACCTCCCGTGCTTCCCCCAGCAATGGGATGTCTAGTCGGAGCGTTGAAACGAAATTTGTGGAGGTACCGCGGGGAGCGGCAAAGAGCTCTGAGCGCCACTGTCTGACGCATGACAAATAGTTGCTCTGCGCCACTTCGACCCCGGAGAGGGACACCTTATTTAGGATGTCGCGTGGTGAGCAGAGTCAAAGATAACAGAGACAAAGCAGGGGGGTCAGCTCAGATTACCTAGGAGACCACCTCCGTTAAAGGGTGCCATTTGTTCCCAAATCGACCTGACGACCCCCCTAATTACCAGCCAATTATCTGGAATTCGCTGCAATTCGCTGGCGCTTTAAACAGGAAAATTGCCTTTCATTCTCCGACCGCTCACCACGTCCCGCCTCTGTACCACCGCACGTGTAGCGCAGTCTCAGGTACGAGGCATTATTTATGTGAGCGAAAACCAGCCCGCTGCTGCTAATGAAGTCGCACGCTCTGCTGAATTTTAATTAAGTGAAGGAACACGTTGCATCATTAAGCATTTAGGACATAGTGGAGTGTATTATAAAGAGGCCGTCCTAATTACTGTAGCTTACCGTGAGGCCTGGCCTCAGTCGTATTGAGATTACTTTAAACAAAACATTCTTTAAAAAACGTGATTCTGGAACATGGAAATGCATCTAGATGGTGAGAGTTAATGCTTGCAAAATGTCAATTATTTGTATGAAAACATACAAAAAAACAAAACAACAACAACAACAAAAAAACAGTATGAAGGTCCACCTGTGAACCTATCATAAGCAGAAGTGTAAGTAGATTGTGCGATTTATTTTATACTTTTTTAATTTATTTTTTACAATATGCCAGCTCACATGTGTTTGGACATATTTTGGTCATAGAGTATATTACAAAAGAGCGTTCTATTAACATTTTTTATACGTATCGAAACAAAACAAAATTAACAAAATTAAACTGAACAGAAACATCCATTAGCACTTTTCTGCTTAATAAGCAAATTATTACAAGTTATTACAGTTAGTAACTGTAAACAAATGTATAATTATTTTCACAAACACATCAAATTTAGCAAAATACAGAAACATTTATTATAATGTGAGTATGCTAATATGTATTTATGTTAGACTGAATAAAACACTACATCAACTATTTTACAATTATTTATATCTCATGTATACAGTATAAGCATATTCTGATTTGTATGATTTTTTTTTAGAGGTTTATGAAGATGCGATGATGCATTATTAGACTTGAAAGTACAATAGAAACTCTACTGTGACTCAAAATGTACTTTCCCATTGTGTTGAAGTGTAGCTTATATACATGATATATTGACAGGTGTCTGCAGTTATGTAAGCATAAACCATACTTGAAAGCTGGCGTTCTTGTTAAACAAGCTCTTAATCACTATAAAAAAAAAAAAAAAATGCAAGAAATATATAAGTGCAGTGAGTACATATTGAAGAGTGCAGTCTTAATGATTAGATCACTAACCAACAAGACAATTCTCAGTAATGCAATTAATCAACTGACCTTATATTCCTTAAAGTATCGTTTTGTAATAAAAAACTCCTGCCTTAAACACTTATACAGTTGAATGCAGTTTAGTCTCATTATGCAAAAATATTTGACCACAGAAAGCCACCATTGACCAATCACTGTCATGAAGTTTAGAACACCGTGTAATAAGCAAATTGTACATATAGCAAATGATGTTGAAGGTGCAGTGTGTGATTTCTAGGCCACTAGCAGCAACAATCAGAACCGCAAGATTTTTTTGAGGGCCCAAGTGGGTTGGACATAACTACATTGGCTCAGCCAATTGCATGAGTTTGGGGCGTGGCTACTGTGACAGGGTGAGTGTATGAAACTTGTCGGAAAACAGTCATTATTTTTCATACCTGTTTGGTGCCTTTAGTAGTGCATAAAAAGTGCCTATGGTTTTTATGAAATAATTAAGGTCAATATGTTGAATTGACCATCAGCTATGGAGTGGCACCATGCCGTCTCCAGCGGTTAGTGGTGTAGGTCCCCCGTTGGTCTGGCCACCCATCGGAGAAGCAGGTCAGGCCCCTTTTCCCAGAATTCTTAGAGCTGAGCCCATTGTTTGTCAGGCGTGTATATGGCATTGTGCTGTGAGTGATTGTGGCCTGAGCAGGTTCTCAGCTCTGTTCTGGAGGAGAACCGGCCGCATTGTTCTTCACTGCACTTGTTACCATTTACTCTACTGCCACATCTGTTTTCCTGCTTCCTTCCCATGGTACAACATGATGACTTCCTCTTCAGACCTGTTTTTCTGCTCCGCGTGAAAAATAGTAAAAATGAGAATGAATTGATAGATTTATTGATTAGTGTGTGTGTGTGTGTGTGTGTGGCTGAAGAAGGTAATTATTATTATTATTATTATTATTATTATACTACCAATTATTTTCTTTCCATCACTGCCTCTCTTGTCTCCTCAGACAAATCATTATGTCAAAACATTAGCACAAAGCTTTATGGAACTTCATTTAAATTCCTGCTGTTCAAAACTCTCCACTGCAATCACTTGAAGAGACAGTATTTCTTTCAACTGCTTCATTTCTCCAGTGAAGCTTTCATTACAAGGATAAAACGACTTGAGCAAATTAGGTTCAGATCCCTCTCGCTTCTCCTCTGATGTGATGTGTTGTGTGTTTCATCACTCTCGAGGAGGACTAAGTGACCGGACTGACCACGCAGGCCTTCATCAGTCATAAAGGATCATATTTACATTAGTGAGTTTTGACATTGGGAGAAGTTTTCCTGGCTTATGTTTAAGTGGGCTTGAACATAAGCAGATTGACCCTTGCTCACAACAGAACCAAATAAATGCACTTTTTAAAACTTAAAAAAAAAAAAATTGTGTAATTGAACCTGACGTTTTATTAATTTAGTACTCTTTCTTTTGTGCCAATACAATTTGGATCACAGATTAGAGGTGTCATATAGAAGATGCTATGAAGGGGAAAAGTAAAGTAAAAAAAAAAGTAATTTTGTAGTACTCAAAGCCTGTTATCACAAAATTTTAAATTAATAAATAATTATAACATGTCTACTGTTAACCAGCGGAGATTAAATAAGGTTTGACTATAATATTATAGAAAAACATAATGCACATTTAATGCAAGATAAAAATACTAATAATAAACTGTGCAGGATTTTTTTTTTCACTTTGCAGAGTGATTTGACTGTGTTTCAGGCTGGACTGGGTCTCTGTAAGAGTTCCTGTGTCATTTATCAGCCATATAGGCAGTGTAATGAAGAAAGCCCGGCTCTTATCTCTCATGGAGGGTGCATCACCCTCTGTGTGACATTTCTCATAGTCGCCTTTCCATGTAGTGGTCATTTCTTTATAAATGTCATTCTCAGCTGAGGTTGTGATTTATGAATGTCAGGATAGGTGAGACGGTGGCTGTGTTCCGGCTGGAGTACTGGCATACTGTTCACTGCAAAGTTTAGTGTGCAGTGTCTAGTGGTGACTTAAAAGTAAATGCGACATGCACTAATAGATATTTGAAACAGCATTCTGCATCGCTGTCACATGAGATCCCTTGTGAAGAAGAAGTAGACTTTAGCATACTTTACTCCAATGCTCCTTAGGGAGGAAAATTATATACTTTAAAATAACATACTTAGGCCTAAGTGTGAACTGAATGTAATTTTTTCGAACTCTTAGTTGTGTGTTATTTACAATTACATGAAAATGTATAATAGTTTAAATTTCAATTAAATTGGTTTAGTTGAACTTAAGACTGCATTTATGACCTATTTACTGTATGTAGGACTTAAGTGCATCTTTATGTAATTTCACAATTATTTCTATTGGCTGTTGAACTATGGGTAACACGTGCTAACAAATGTACTAAAAAGCATTTATTGTAACTAAAACATATTGTAATGCCATCTATTGGAACTTTTATGTTGTGTATTTAAGTATATTAGTAATTTCACATTTGTAATGATAAAGTTGCAATTTAGTATAGTTAAACTTTTAAACGTAATTTAGCTTAAATTATAAACTCTTTACAGTATATCAAAATAAATACAGCATATCAAATAAGACACTACAGTTATAATTACAGTCAAGTACTATACATGTAGTATGTTAGTTAACACATTAAAATACTTCTTTAAATTGTGACAAAATATAAAAACATGATTTAAAATGCACTTTAAAACTTTATTTTATTAATATCTGCATGTACAGTCTTTTAAAAATATTGTTTTAAGTTTTGAAGTACACTACAAGTGCAGTACAATTAAGCACACTTCTTTTTCACAAGGGGTCATTGTCCAGTAATAATTTTTTTGGGGGAAAAAATCTAGCGTAGCGTTAGTTCTGGCAGGTCACGTTAGTCAAGCTCGCATCAGCTGACTCTCAGCTGATCCCCATCAACCTATAGGAATACGACACCTATCTAAGCATTCATATATAAGGTCCCTCAGTATTATCAGCAGTTCTTGCCCAGAACAGAACCATACCGCCAATCCAAACTGTATGTTAATTGTCAGTCATATTTGACGATAGTGGTCCTGACAGAAATGGTTGCTTTTTATTTTTAATGCAGTTGTGTTCCATACTACTTTTTGAAATACAGTACTATTTTTTTAAATAGTAGGAAGTATGAAGTATATACTGTGTATGCAGTATGATAGAATTCCATTCTGAACATAGAAAAAAAAGAGGAAAGAGATGTCAAATTGAGGCTAGTGTTACTTCCAGTTAACTCATGCCAGTGCATTGCATTGTGGGAAACAGTATTTCGTGAGGCGTGATCTGTTGTATACTCCACATGTTGGCAAAAGTAGGTTATGCGGTCACTGCATGCAGAAATGTGCAGCACACAGTGCTGTGTGTGGACGGTACTGGAGCTGCTGTATTGAGTGCTCGGTCTGGCTCCTGGCAGGTCAATGAGGCAGAACGGCGTGATTAGACGGCCCAGTGCTGCGGCTGGCTTATTGAACGACCCCGGCTAATTCACTTGACCCGCTCGCCCGAGTCCACACACATGAGAAGAGCAGGTGCTCTGTAACAGTACGTCAGTGTTCTGATCCAGTGTGATGCCTCATGTACAGTTCAATGTACACCAGTATCTCTGCTGTGAAATGTAGCAGTGACTTTTTTTTTTTGCCATTGAAGAAATTCAACATTTTTGAGCTCCTCTTTTGTGAGATGGCTTATTTTGTTCTGCAGTATGTTTTGATTTCTGGTCATTTTAAGAAAATAATTTAAGGAAGTTCTATAAAGTGGTGTGGAAATTGAGAGCTAAAGTTGCTCAGTAAACGTTAGGCATAAGAGTGAATTCTTACAGAATTACAAGCTACAAGTTCGTTTTGATATTTATATTTTCTTAACCATCCTTTGAAATTTTGATATTACCCAGATTTCTGTCATTTTGTCTAACAGGTACTGAGCCCTGTACATGACTTGCAGAAAAGGGGGGAAATTTTTCATAATTTAAAACTTCATTCCACTAACTTATTTATTTGTTCCTTCATTTTAGTAAATCATTGACACATTACTAATTTGCTACATTTTAGTAAAATTTTTAGTTAAATTGTGGGCATGATTTAGCCTACCTAAAATGAGGGAGCAAATGAATAAGTTGCAGCAATTGGTTGCAATCTAACTAAAACTAGGGTACTAATTAATAAAGTACAGGAACAAATTCTTAATTCATAAGCGCTGTTTTTATTTTCTTCATTTCACGTGTGGATTTTTTTTTTCTTTTTTTACATTACAGTGGAGAAAAATAATAATAAAATAAAATTAAAAAAACAATACTAATTGTCATTTTAAATCTTTACCAATATTTGCTACTGTCCTTTAAACCTCTAGGTTTTACCTAAGAAGTGTTCACTAATCTAAAATGTAATATTCATATAATATTGTTTCATTTTTACATAAATATATCTGTTACACTGAATAACAATGAAACATTATTTCATTCACTTTTTGACATTTT
Organism: Sinocyclocheilus anshuiensis; assembly: GCF_001515605.1. Lineage (NCBI taxonomy): Eukaryota > Metazoa > Chordata > Actinopteri > Cypriniformes > Cyprinidae > Sinocyclocheilus > Sinocyclocheilus anshuiensis. The sequence goes on from NW_015539980.1 coordinate 71,421, forward strand.
ATTTTCATGAAAGTTATTTGAAACATTATAGTACACGCTGTTGTATGTTGTAATTTGTTGTAATGTAATTTGATGCGGACAAATTTGAGACTGACGCTCCAGTCTTTATACTGTCGATTTCCCACCAACAATGACATCACTTCCTGGAGAATAATGTCATTAAGGAAATGGCTTTTGTTGTCAACAGTAAAACAGTATTCCCAGGAAAACATGCTTTGTTTGAAACATTTCGGTTTTGAGAAAGGAAAAAATAAAGCAATACATGCAACTTTTCTTAATACATTTCCAGTTTTTCATATAATTGAAGCACCTGGATATGATAAAATATGACGACATCCACTCAAACCAAAGTAGTGAACTGGTATAAAATCCCATCTATGTTTACTCAATTGTGTTATTGTGATAAAATAAAATTAGTATGACTTCCATCTTTAAAAATTGTGAGGACTTTGACGATAAAGAGAGCAAATTGGAGTAATGGCGGCTCACAGCAGCAGTGTTTCATTCTGCACTCTTTGTATTTGCTCTGTTTTTTGGTTTTTTTCTCGCTGTTGTTTGCCAGTTTCTTCTACTGTATCTTTACAACCCCCTCAACCACTACCCTCTCTCTCTCTCTGTTTCTCTGAAATCCCCCTCCTTTGCTCGCGTCCCCGTGCGCCGGCAGGTCAGTGGCATGCTAACACTTTTGTCAGTGTGATTAATAGCATGCTGGATTGTCGTTAATTCACTGGCTAATGACTAAGAGCGGGGCCGGTCCAGGAGTAATCGGGTGATGTATAGGTGGGGAGTGCTCTCCGAGCCAGAGGTGAAAATCATTTCCCCAACTCAGATACCGTCGCAAGCCCAACCAATGGCTTTTCCTCTTAATAAAAATGAATGCTTTTCTCTCTTTCTCTCTTCTGTAATTCCCACTGAGTAACTAAATGAGGCTGCATAATACAGCCAAACTGAGACGTTACTTCTTGGTTGGACAGACATAGAAATTAAAATATAGAAAGCACGTTCTTCAGGTTCATGCTGTTTTTTTTTTTTTTTTTCTGGGGCATTGTGACATAAGATTGCTCTGATCTGACTTTGTGAGCTTGTGTTAAAAGGTGAAAACAATTGTGCATCTGCAAAAATAATAATGGTCACACTTTATTTTAAGGTCCAATTTTCACTATTAACAAACCATTATCTACGACTTTTGCCTCAATAAACTCCTAATTTGCTGCTTATGAATAGTTGGTGAGATAGATGTTAAGTTTAGGTATTGAGCAAGATTAGGGATGCAGAATATGGTCATGTAGAATATAAGTGTTAATAAACAGCCAATATGTTAATAATAAGCATGCTAATAAGCAACCAGTTAATACTGAGGATTGGTCCCTATACCACACACACACACATCTTACTGAGCCCAAAGATATTTGAATATTTCTTACTAATATATATATATATATATATATATATATACATTTTCCCCAACATACTCATGTACAGTATAGGCTGATATTCTGCATACAACATACAGCTTTGTTATGATGATGATATAGCTGTTGATTCATAATCTAAATTTCATAGACAGAAATCGTTCTGTAATTTAATGTTCATAATAAATTATATTTAAGTAGATATTGCTTATACAACTCTTTGCAAATGATCTTGCTTTGCTTACAGGAGCGTGTTTAGTGGAATCTCCCCACTGAAATAAAACTGCTTTGATGGCAAACTGGCATATATCCTTGTGTTTAAAATGAAACATGTTATTATTTATTGCTATCAGGGATTTAAAATTAATGCTTATGGTGGCTTTGGTCATGTGTACTGTCTATAATATAGAGGAGCGAGAGAATCAGCAGCAGTGTTTGTGGAGTAGATGGAGCATATGCTGTTCTGTCATTATCCAGACGTCTGAGACCTTCTGGCACTTATTAGCAAACCTGAGCCTTTTCCCGCATCCTCTCTCTCTCTCTATTTGCCTCTTTCTTGCCCCCCATGGGTGATGTTTGCAACTCAATTTGGCAAATGTAAGTTAGTATTGATTATTATTAATATTTATCATGTTTGTGAAAATGTCTTTTCCCTGGTGCTATTAATCTGTCGTGTTAATAAATGTCTGCTCAAGGCCTCGCGCTGCTCCCCGGGTAGCACAGCAGACTAGAATGGCAATCAGGAGAGGCTGACAGGAACGACACACACACACATACACACACACACGTTCAGCCAGATTCCTACAGGCCCTAATATGATTTTGGTAACTGATTAGGCTTTGTAAAACCAGGTGTGGGGATTTAAGCCTTCTAATTATATGCATCAATTAAATGCTAAAGGTGTAAGAAATCTTTGTGCATGGTAGCATATATAATAATGATGTATTAATATTATCAAATCTTTAAAAATATATAAAATTAAAATAAAATGAGTGTAATTTTTGGTTATGCTTATTGGGCCAAATTTCAGTGCATAAGATTTCTTCAGCTCTCAGAGGCTGTAGTGGTTCATGATATATGCTGCAAATGTCTCAGCTTGATTCATTGAGCTCACGGCTCACATATTCATTTTCTCTGAGATGAAGCTGCTGAAGTGTGCCAGTGCACCGGCCGCTCGGCACAGATCACTATGTATTGACTGTTCAAACAGTTGAGGTGCTCGAGGTCACTTACTTTAGCACTCTCTCTTCAGCCACTGGACAGACCGCACACACATACTGAGTTTGCACTGGCCTGCAGAGTATATATACACTCTTACTGTGTGCATGTGTGTGAGTGTGTGGGAGTATTGAATGGGACCTGTAAAGGTGTATTAGTGGGCTTACGTACCAGAGTAAGTATGAGGGATCTCCTCTTGTCGTAATATTCCCCATGACACTGACCTTTTGAACAAACAAAAGTGCTACTTTAAGTGTTACTTGGAAATGTTCCCTGCTGCTTTTATGAGGGGAAACAGAGCATGTTTCTGGAAAGCAAATTTTGTAATGCCCTACACTTTTTACCCTCTTCCAGCATGTTCATGGATCAATGAGAAATATGTGCTCACATCTTCCCATATTTATACATGTTTAATTTTAGTCTTCTGAGGTATAGAAAATCAAAGAAGAGAAAATCATCAAGATTGGATTCAAGTGGAACATGAGGCTCGTTTGTGTTTCTGATGATGACAAAACTTTTCAAACTGGCCAGGGCCATTTTGTTTTTCATTCAGTGAAAGCGTGAAGCTTTTTCCTTATTTGGAATATCACAACATTTGCTTGTTTTATTTATCTCCATAAAGTCTGTTTTTTTTATTTTTTTATTTTTTAAATCGAAGTCTCTCTTCTTGTCATCTCTGAAGAGAAACTTATGCAAGCCTATCAAAATAGATTTTTACATTTTAAGGGGGGAAAAAGAAGCACAGCTTAACCACATTGCCCCACAATGCTATCGCACTTTAAATGGTTGCCAGATGTTTGCTATATTGCTGTTAAGGTGTTCTGAGTGGTTACAGAGCCCTTAAAAACATATCTTTTGTTGACAACAAGTTGAAAGCATTTCGCATGACAAGTTTGGGAAGATGGTTGGCACATATTGTTACAAAATATAAGTCACCAGAAGAGATGAGTTTGTGCGAAGCAGCATTTAATGCAAACCAAGCCATTCTGAGACACTGAAAATACATGATCTTGAGCTACTTTTGTGTAAAAGAACACAGTGTCGCGCTTCACTCTGAAACATGCAGTGCATATATTTCTTTAAATGAATAACGGCCTTTGCTATTTGATAATTGCACTAAGCCATATCACGATTATAGTTTCATTTGAATTAATCATGCATCCGTAGTTGCTAGGTCTGTATGCTGCGATATGAGTCACGCACCAAAGCTAAATATTTAGCATGAGTTTTGATTTTTTTGTTTTTGAATATCTGACCTTAAGCACAAACAATATTAATAATGATCATTGCCTTAGCAAACACCACTAACTAGGTCTCTGGTGAGCTGTGAATGTAAATGTCAATGAATTTGCAACCTGGGCTAAAGATTGAAGCCATATTAAAGAGTTTATTGTTAAAAGATGTTGCAATGAAATACTACTCATGCACAGATTCACTCCGGTGTGTTGAAATGCCAATGAAAATGTATATAGGTCAAAAGCCTGAGACCGCTGGCCTATAGCACAGATATATATTCCACTCTTGAGGAAGAGGAGCACAGAGCATGCCAGTGTCTCTCATCCACTCTATATCTGCTTGCACTAATAAAGGCTTAAGTGACCAATCAATCTGATGCCTTCATGTCTACGAGCCGGCTGCACAGTAGTTTCCAGTGGAATAACAAAGCTGAACAAGCGTTTCATTGTGGCCGCAGCTCAGAGGAGAGAAGGACCCCCAAGGTGTGAATTAATGATGATGGCCTGATGTAATCAGGATAAACAGTTCAGTATGAGAGCCAGAGCAAACAGACATTCAGAAGAAGGCACTTCACTTCCGGGAGTGTCAGTATCCAACAGAGAGCCCTATCCAAAGCATGTCAGAGCCTCAGTTTAAAGAGCTTCTTTGTTCTGTCCACACTTCTGCTAGATTTTTGACTAGTGGCATGAAGTCTGGTTCACATTGCAGCTAATTCTTACCACGAACAGCTCACTTAGGCGGGAAGAGACCATCTGACTGACATGTAAACCTGAGAAACTGTTTTGTTTTTGCACGTCCTGTGTCCTGGAGGTTACATAAATTGTGTGGTCTGCAGGGGAGCCATCTGAGATTAAGGACGTTTTCACACCTGGCTCATTTGGAGCATTTGTTCTAATGCATTTTCTCCATTTTTTAATTTAGGCATATACGAATGCAACAGTATATTATTACTGTATTATAACAATTTACATTTTTTTATGGTTCTTCTGTAATTCTGTATTAAGATATTTTGATTTAGCAAGGATGTGAACATTTCAGAAGTTTCTGTAACATTCTGCAAATATTGTGTAATGCAGAACATGGTAACAATTTCAATCCCTGCTTCGGAACAAAGCAAACAATCTACAGATCTGAAAATGCCCCACAGAATTCTCCTTTGGTGTCCTAAGCAACACTTTATAACTTAGATGTATGTTTGTACCTTCTGAAAAAATGACAATCGCTTTTCATGCTGATGGTTCTGATGTTTTGTTCATCAAATGTCGTTTAATTCACTTTTTCAGGGTAACTATCTTTTCATACACTACAGGCTTTTTAACTTTAATAGATTTTCCTACCCTTTCTATGGCTGTTGAAAATTTACTTGGGTCATATGCCACAAATGAGAAGGGGAAAAAAGTTTTAATGGTTTGAAAACACTTTTGATTCTCGCAAACAGCACCAGATAGGCAGTGGTTATAAAACTTTAACTGATCTGTGAAAAGGGGAAGCTATGCATCAATTAAATGCTAAAGGTGTAAGAAATCTTTGTGCATGGTAGCACACTGAATATTATTGTACAACCTCTTGGTTTTGGTTCATAACTCTCTGGTTTTACAGCAAAGCCCCCCCCCACACACTTTAAAAACACTGCAAGTGAAAAAAGTATGATTAAAACCATTAAAATCCAAATATATACCCTGATGTTATCAATAATGAGATGCACATTATATCAGTTTATTCCTTCCTTCTTTCTTTCTTTCTTTCTTGCATATATATTATTGTGGTTGATAACTTGCAAACATGTTGGGGTACTATATTTTAGCAGAATAAATACATTTAATGGCATAATAAAATGATTAATAAAATTTGATTCTCGCAAACAGCACCAGATAGGCAGTGGTTATAAAACTTTAACTGATCTGTGAAAAGGGGAAGCTACTACTGGGCCACATGTTCTTGAATTAATTGCCTGGCTGCTTTGAGACTCCTATGAAAGTCTGACCATTAAAGAAATTGGTAAAACATTTCTTTGCCCTCAAAATCGCGAGATGACGCAGGAGCTGTTTTAAAAGCTTTTAATTTTTTACTGTGTAGCTTTTTATGATACACTGTGATTGCACAGAATTGTTGGTTTAAAAAAACAAAGTTTTGTCACAAACATTTGCATCTCCAGTCCCAAACCAACTTTTGCATACTGTAAGTGACCATCGGAAGCCAGCACATCTTTGGACTTAAATCACTAGTTATTACCAATAAAAAAATGCTGTCATCAATTACTCACTGTCACATCATTCCAAACCCATAAGATTTGCATTCATACTTAAAGAACAAATCTTACTGGTTCTTGCGGAAGCTCAAACGAACAGTTACCAAAAGGGAGTCGTCCAAAACTTTAGAAGTGTGCATTGGATGATTTATGTCTTTTATGACTACTCCCACAATGTTCTGGAATGTTCCAGAAAGGACTACAATATTCCAGAATGCTACAGAAACTTCTAGAATGTTCCCATCCTTTGACATTAACAAACCATTTACCATGACTTTTGTCTCAATAAACTCCTAATTTGCTGCTTATTAATAGTTAGTAAGGTAGTTATTAAGTTTAGACATTGGGTAGGATTAGGGATGTAGAATATTGTCATGCAGAAGTGTCCATTTGGGTGAATGTATTTTCAATGGAGTGAAAGAAATCGCTCAAGTTTCATTAACAATATCTTCATTTGTTTTTCGAAGATGAATGAAAGTATTGGTTTGGAGCGACGTGAGGATGGATAAATGATGACAGATTCTTCATTTTTTGGGTGGCTGTAGAGATCTGGTTGCCTGGGACAATGATCAGTTATGCAGTTTAGCATTATTTTACAAAATAATTGACCACAGAATGCTGTGATTGACCAATCAGAATAAAATATTCCAGAGTGTGGAGTAATAATGCATTTGATCAAATAACAGTTGTGTTAAAGATCAAACTTTCCAAGGGTTTTCACGGAGAGCCTTTCTTCTAGTATTTCACTCTCTCTTGTTCTTTCTCCCTACCTCAGTGAAACCACTGACGTTTGACTTAAAGCCAACTTAGCAGTAACTGCAATTTATACTTATTCATGGCTTTGCTGTTGCTTATAATTAAACAGTGTTTGAATGTGAGAGAAAGCAGTTTGGAGTCATAAACTTGTGTTGTTGGCAGCGCTGGCAGGGGGGCCGAGTCTGGTTGATTGGAAGCACTCCTGGTGTAATTGCAGTCTAGTTAGCCCTGATTGCTGGTCCTGTGTTTGGATAGCAAACTGCAGCGGTGCTGCTACAAATTACAGTGAGTCCATCCATGCGTACTTGCAAAGTTGTCGTCATGGAGACTGCTCAAGGGCATTTTGTGACCCGCCGAAGAAATTTAACCCTCTACCGCATGGTGTAGCCATATGGCAACATACTCTTTGTGTTCATTTCCTTGCCACTGTCTCTTGAAGAGAACATTCTCGTTTTTTTTGTTGGAAAGAGAAGACCTTAGTTTAGCCAATGATGTGCTTTGATTAAGTCACATGACATGCAGTTTTTTTTCTGTGGCGAGATTTCTGATAGACTGCCGTCTCTTGTCGGTAGTTGCTGAAAGCAATAGGTCTATCATAATGCGTGCGGTAGAGGGTTAAGAACATAATTTCAGGTGAGATGTGTCAGGTCGAGTTTTGGAGATGGGTCAGTTTGGATCTCCAAGATTGACAGTTCCAGCCCTGATGGTCGTTGCATGATATCAAAGGGCTTGTACGTCATTTGTGCTTTGTGATGCATTTAAAACCAATGAAGAGAAACAGAACCTATTTTTAGTCGAGTTGTCCCTTTTGCAATCGTGAATGATAAGTACCGTAATTATGCTGTCAAGCAAAGAGTGACAATAAGCGTAGATGTCGTTTGCTGCCATTATTTGTAAAATGATCAGACAGGAAATGATCGATGACTATGAAATAGATGGCATCTTCCCTGCAGCGGCCTGTTTGAGTTACAAAACATCTAACTAACCGTGAATCCTTCATGAGCATCTGTTCTCTGGTTTAGGCAGAGAATCCTATTCAGAGATCAGTGAGTATCACCATACATATTAACCAGCAATAGAAAAATGAATGGTTTGGTTTGAATCGTTCATGCTTGTTGCAATTGCTCAGTGATGTCAGTGGTCTCGTGTTGGTCGGTGTGGCGAAGTGGTTAAGAGCTTGGACTTGTGACAGAACGGTTGCTGGTTTAATCTCCACATGGAATGATACTTATTTTGCTCATACTTACGGTTAATAATTTGAACAATCCATAGCCCTACGGATTAAACTTTGGCACATAAATATGCCGCTCCGTTTGTGTTATGGATACAAATGATAGCTATGATTTGTTGAGAAGGTCTGCTATTAGTTTTCTAAGTGATCTGTATTATGATTTTTGCCAACCCATCTTGAGAACAGAACATCATAGAGACCTGGGGGGTTGACTCTTTTGACTCGAGACACTCACAACAACTTATCAACGCCCTGGCAAACAACCAGAATATCCTATCATTATGAACAGGGAGTTTTTACAAACTAAAGGGCCTTCACATGATAATAATGATGACATATAATGTTTTAATATTCAACAATTATCAAGTCCACACCACAATTATTACAGTAATGACACAAATCAATTTCAGAATACATTTTTTTTCCAGTTGATGAACAATAAAAACATTGCCAGCCAATATTATTTTATTTTATTTTATTTTACAATGTATTGTATTGCATTGCATTGTATTTTATTTTTCCTATGGAACACAAAAAGGACTTTTAAAGAATCTTCACATTTCCCTAACAATTTGTGGGCAGTGGATTTGATATGAAAGATATAGTGCAAGGTTTTCAGGTTTATGGTGTTATTTGTGGTAATTTTTGAGCCCGAAAAACACGGTCACTATGGACTGTCATTACACAGAAAAGAGCTGCATGTACATTCTTCAGAAGTTCTGCTTTTGTGTTCAACATAATTAAGAAAATCACATGGGTTTGGAATGACATTTAGAGTTTTCATTTTTTGTTGCAACCATCCCTTTTACAATCAGCCAATTAAATATGTGGAGAAATGAAGCTGAAGAACATTTGCATTGTGTCTCTTTATTCTGCTAACGTATTGCAAATGTCTCTGTATTGTCTTTCAGATGAAAGTGAGGCAGTAGACAGCATGTACGACACAGAGCCCAATCTCGTGACTGGCGAGAGTGCAGAAGAGGAGACAGAAGACAGCGTCATGTCCCCCATTGCGGTGGGGCCCTCGTCCCCTCAGCTCTGCAATGAGGACTTCACTCCTAAAGAGGGCTCACCCTACGAGGTGCCCGTCTACATTCCCGATGATATTCCCATCCCTGCCGACCTGGAGCTCCGCGAGTCGTCCGTTCCAGGGTCTGGCCTAGGAATCTGGGCCAAAGTCAAAATTCACATGGGAGAACGCTTCGGACCATACAACGGACTGCAGAGCATCACGGTGAAAGAGACCACTTATGGATGGGAGGTATGTGGAGATGAGATGGCGTGCATTTTAAATGTTGCATTTTTATTAGCTTTTTCCGGAAGTTTGAAATTCAATTTGAATTTGAGAGAACTCCATTTAGGCCCAATCCCAAATGGCTGACTTGAAGTGGCCATGCAGTCTCGTGGTCTTTCAAGTATGTCCATTCTGGTTTGGCTGACTTCTAAGTGCTCTAGGACCCAAGAACATTGCGTCCAAGCAACATTACTTCACCAAAGTGTGGGCTCGTAGGAGGTCTGCAAGGGTCAAGTGCGCCATTTGAGACAGAACCTTAGTTTAGACTCTGAAGATGAACAGGGACTTCAAAGATTCAAGGGCCAATTTGAGTGGTGCATGTGGGTAAGTCAACCCTGCGGTGACTAGCTCATAGCCTGTGGGAAAGATATGAGCACATTATGGGGTAAAGATGTTCATTCCATGTCTCTGTTTTTTTTGTTTTTTTTCTCGTCTCCCCCTTTTCTTTTCTTTTCTTTTCTTTTCTTTTCTTTTCTTTTCCATCCATCCCTGAATTTCATTTAATGGTAATTTTCAAAACCCTGATTACTGAAGATATCAGCTTTTCTCCTCTGCCTACCTCTATTACAATACACTCATTTGGTCACGCCACATGATACGGGTTATGGGAGACGCGTGGCATTTACGTGGAGCCATATTGAACTATTAATTTTCATTTCAACATGACATCGGAGGATATTGAAGTTGCTTCGGTAAGCTCATTGGGGCACATGCTGATTCCCCCCACATGACTGATCAGACGTGAGCCGCTCTCTCTCTCTCTCTCTCTCTCTCTCTCTCTCTCTCTTTCTCCTCTCTCTCGCTGTACTCGACTCCACTGATATATACCATTACATTCATTTAGAATTACATATGAACAGGGGGCAACCAGAAACGTTGTCCTGGGCCCTGTGATGGAGGGGGCCCACTGAGGTCCTGTATATTACATCCTACTCACTGGGCCTGAGAAAGAATTTATTTCTGAAACATTTTGAACATTTTTATGCTTTCAGCAAGCATTAAAAGTCCAGTATTGTTAGACTTCATTTTTAAATGCATTAAAAAAATCTTAAGATTTTGACTAAAATCAATGCAGAAAAAGTCAAAAATCAAAAAAAGACTAAAATCAATGCAGCATGTACGATTGTATACCATTGTATACCAATGGATTTGACTTTTTATTTTTATTGCAATGAATGAACTGGGAAGTGATATTCATTTTTAAGATTTTGAACCACTTTTTTGATAACCCTGCAAACAGATAAGGATAAAAAAAAAAAAAACTGGACAGCACTCGCTGAATTAAACATACATTATAGCATATACTGCGTACTTGTTCACATATTTTTTTTTAATTACTTGGCAGTATGCAGTATACTAGCATTACAAGAATAGCCACTGAAACATGCAATAATCTGTGCAAAGCCATCAGCTACACATCATGCTTTCAGGAGGCTTTTTTTTCCCCTCAAGAAATTCACATTTCTGCTTTCAACATGCCTAGCTTTATTCCCTAGAAAAGGCATTTTAGCTGTCTTGCTGCTTTGGGTTGGATTCGCCACTAATGATGCTCATCAGAATCCGATCTCAAGAGAAAGCTTCTCTCTCTCTTTCTGTCTGTTCTGTCTGCCTGACACAACGCTCAGATTTCAGCCCTGATTTACACACTCAAGTACTTTGGCTTTATGTTTTATAAAGAGCACACTCAAGGCCCTGGTTGACAGCGTAACGATTGACAAGGAACACATCTATGGGTACTTGTTCGTACACACACACTTGCTAAAGACCAGAGAGACATCTGTTGGACCATCTGTGACAAACCATCTATAAAAATGATACTTGTTAGCAGCTGCCGGAAAGCAGATGACAGTGGGTCGCCTTAATTTTAGGATTTTCTATTTAATTGCATTATTTCTTTTTTATAGTCAAGTGAATTTTAAACGTAATTTTTATGTTTAAAATACTTTATCCAATCCCAGCTTAGTATGCAGACAACTATAAGTTGGCAAAAAATGTTTTACTGTTTACGTATGGCGCTTTTCCACTGCGTGGTACGACTCGGCTCGGTACGGCTCAGTACGGCACGGTTCGGCTCGGCACGGTTTGCGTTTCCACTGCAGTTCAGTACCGCTTTAGAGTGGGCGGGATTATTCACATGTCGTTATAGTTGCGCCGCCTCTACTACCACGACTCCTAAAAAAAACTTTTTCATTCTGCGTCGCCCCATCAAGCTCTCGCTGGATCTGCTCCTCTGCTATCAACGAGAGGAACGTCTGTTCTTCCGCAACAGACAACAAACTTGCTTGTTAAAAAAAAGGTGCGCTCGTTCAAAACAGTTGCGTTCGATCCTTCGCTGGCTGTGCTGATTTAAATCTAGCGGTTCTTTTGTGTATTTTATTTTATTTTATTTTATTTTATTTTATTTTAAACTCAATACTCAATTTCAACAATATAATCCACACTCAGTATAGTTAATTTCCCCTTCTTTTTTCACCAGGGGCTGGTCAAACAGCTAACATGATACAGTCAACACATTTCTCTCTCCTCGCCTGGCATTTCAAAGGGATTATTGTCCTCTGAGCTCATGGCAAAGCATTCTGGTATTGCCTATCTCCCTACATGCAATGTCACAGTCATGATTTTGCCATAAGATTTCCAGACAGAGCCGATGTCTGAGAGCGTTTGCAGGTGTGGGTTAATGAGAAGAGGCTGCAGGTGAACAGGAAGTGCGCTTCTTTCTGTCCCCCAGGCTGTCCTGTCTCGACTGAAGAGGCGTTAACTCAGATTCATTTCAGCGAGACGGACAGCTCAATCTCCGCGATGCTTAGCCCCAGGGCTTCACTCCCAGAGACACTCTCTCTCTACCCACTATGCAGTGGAAAAGTGCCAATAGTGACTCTGTGGCAGTTTTAAAACATTGTTCTGTTTGTTTGAGAATCCTCACACGGCAACAACCAATGGCGTGACTTTGGGGTGGGGCTATCTGTTTGTCCAGCCAATCACAAGCAGGGGGAGTGTTTGGGAAACATTTTTGCATTTCTGTTTGTTGCTGCTAACTGTGCAGAAACCACACACTTCACCTTTAAGGGCTGTCATGTGGCAGTTGTATTGCTCACGTCTGTAATGTTACGTCTTAGGGCATTCAATTTTTTACTCAAAATAAAAATAAAAACAATCAATCCCTATCGCTCAGAAACCTCAAGCTCATAAAACATCTGCTACAGAATGTGGAAAAAATAAAGGAACACATCTAAGCCACATCCTGTCTGCCCCGTTCGCCATGGTTTTAGGGTTCTGTGCTCTTATTAGGGATAATCATAACAGTCAGACATACGCTCCCTGCGGAGCTGGACTCGGCTACGTCACCACTCCGCCCCGACCCTTAGACAAATAGACAGAAGAGAGAGAGCAGAGCAGCTAAGAGCAAAGAGCAAAGAGAGTCAAAGGTGTTAATAGAGCGGGATTACAGAGCGGTCACAATGGGCCAAACACAGACAGATATCCACCGAGTGTTTGGATGACGGATCATATGCGCTCAGAACTGCAAAACATGCATATGTCATATGCTCTGGGTTTCCATCTGTGGTTCAATCATGACTTTTCCATATTTTAGGCTGCAAAGGATCAAAATATGCACACACAAGACCTTCAATGCCTGAATTCGTAGCTTTATGGTTGATTGCAGACTTCATTGTAGTTCTATTCCAAAAATCTGAGCTGCCTTGTTTTTGACTGATTTGAAACGCCCTACACAGGCAGCAACCACACACACCACACGAATACAACTCATCATGTGAGAGTTTAGCATTAGCATTTTTTTAAGTTAACATGCTGCTAAGTCAGCAACAAAAGAACTCCGAAGAATGTATATAACACAAATATATTAGGTTAATGTATGTATTTATTTGTAATCTTATTGACGATTATTTAAAAAAAAAATCCTAGCCAGTGTTTGTTCTGTTTTGGGGGGTTTGGTTATTTATGTATATAAAGAGTTCAGATGCAAACGCCTCCAAGTGCCGTTTGATATTTTCTAAAATGAGCAGTTTTATCAGGCTCATATGTGTAGGTTCAGTAATTTCACTTTAATGGCAATGAATAGGTTTTTGCATCTGAGGCTTTTGCATCTGAACTCTTCATTACTTATCATGATTATAGTGACCAAAATTATCTCGGTAATCAGTTTTATCACGGTATTAAAAGTACTGACACATAAATTGTTTAACCAAGTTTTATATTTAAAATCAACAAACAACAAATGAAACGACTTTTTGTTTGCATAAACACTAAAACAATAACATTTCCAATTATGTCCGGATTTTAAATGACAACATGACTGACAACAGTTTATCAAATAACATGTACGAAATGTTCATATAAAACTTTGGAAAGGTTTTATAAAACGTTAAACCTCACATTTCAGCCTTTAACCTTCTACAGTATACATTTTGATGGTACATGATAAAAAATTATTCCACATAATTTTTTGGTTTATTTGGGAACATTTTATTGATAAAACAATTTTTTGACCACCCCTCATCCCCCATCCCAAAATATTTTTTCGTTGCCTCAGGGCAATGTTGTGCAACAATGGTGCAGAATCACGGAGAAAATTCTCCATTCACATATCATAAGACAATGTTCAGAGAGCAATACAAAATCACAAATCTGTCAAGAAATCATTAAGTAAAAAGGGAAAAACACTTTGCATTTAATACAGATGTAGGTTTGTGTCGTAGTGCAGGGCTGGGAAACTTCGGTCCTGGAAGGCCACTGTCCTGCAGAGTTTAGCTCCAACCCTAATTAAACACATCTGCCTGTAGCTTTCTAGTGATCTTAAAATACATTCATTAGCTGGTTCTGATGTGTTTGATTAGGGTTGGAGCTAACTCTGCAGGACAGTGGCTCTCCAGGACCGAAGTTTCCCAGCCCTGATGTAGTGTGTCGTGTCATATCATGTAGTTCATGGAATGAGATTTTTCTCCGTGTTAAACTTCAAGAAGCGCTTCTTCTCTGCTGTGAAACAGAGGTGCA
>NW_015539980.1:86208-89678 GCF_001515605.1 Sinocyclocheilus anshuiensis
AGTAATAATTTATTCATCCATATGTCATTCCAAACTGTACTTTTTTAAATTGTGAGACCTATGTTATATTAGTAATATCTATATAATATTCATATTTTTAATCAACTTTTATTTATATATTTTATTTTTATTTTAATGTAAGTTTTAGTCATTTTATTATGTGTTTTTTTCATTTCTTATTTTTGCAGTATTTCTATTAAATGAAATTAAATGTTTTATTTCTATTTAATCTATTTTTATTTCAGTTTTAGTAGTTTTAGTACTCAAACTTATTTCATTTCAGTTAGTTGCAACATTTCTCATTTTCGTTTGCATTTCTATTTATTGATCTATTTATTATTTTATTTACCAAAAACATTTATTTTTTATTTATTATTTATTTTTAATGTAATAGTTTCATTTGTATTTAATAAAAACTGTGCAGAGCACAAACAGAAAAATGCATAAACATGATTTGATATCAGTAATATAAAACATAATTTGTTCTAACGGCTCACCTGACACAAAATGTCTTGCAGTGTCATATTTGAATGCTCACAGAAATGAAATACCAGTTCGAATTTAATTCAAATATTTTGTTAAGCTTCCACCAGGGCAGTTATGGTAAACACACTTCTGGCATTTCTTGCCATAACGATTGGTATTTCAATTGTATTAATTGGCTTTAACTTTCTGAACAGTCTTTTGTGTCAGTCTTCCTCTGCTGATATTTCCATGTAAATAAAATGCACAGTCGCAGTATTTTTAGCTTTGAATAGTTTATGTGGGTGGTGACACTGATAGAACTTTATTTCAACAGCAAACTTATAAGGAGACTCTTTATTCAAGCGTGAAACAAAAGAATCAATGTATGAGGGACTCAGAGAAGGAAAAAGCTTGCGATGGCATTTCTTCAAAAGCCAGATAAATGATGTGTACACATGCCGTGCCCTGCCGGTGTCAGCGGGTGTGGTGCAGTCCATGTTAAACCCAGTTTGACCTCACTGATGTTCTTTACTGTCATTTATTGTAAGGTTTCTGTACCCATCCCTTATGTCCTGATTAACACTGTCAGAGGTTTAAGAATGTTATGAAAATGGAAGGCTCTTTTTTTTTTGTAAATCAACATGCAACCGGAACCTGCTCTAAGAATCATTGGATTCTGCCATGCTTGAGTGAAACTGAACAATCCATTTTTCATTCATTTTCAAATCTTTTTTTTTTTTTTTGTCTTTTTTTTTTACTCTCAAACTCTCAAAATTCATGTAAATAATAATAATAATAATAATAATGAAATTAAGTACGCAAGCAAGCAAGTAAATAAGTAAGTAAACAAGCAAATAAATAAATAAATAAATAATCTTGGGCCATTGTCTTAGCTAGAATTTATTTGATATTAGATAGATTAAATTTCATACATCATATTAAATGAATAATATTTTCAGACTTTTTTGCATCATTTAACAAAAGCATAGCTAGATTGATAATTTACATGTTTAATATTACATAAATAATATTTTCAGACTTTTTGCATAGTTTAACAAAAGCATAGCTGGATTGAAAATTATACTGGTTGAAAAAAAAAAAAAACCAAAAAAAAAACAATATATATATATAAATGTATTTACCCCATTTTTATTTCTGAGAAAAAATAAATAAATAAAAGTTTATTGAACTTGTGTGTTTCATTATTTGCATATATTATCATAGTTAAAAAATAAATAAATAAATAAAACTAATTTACTCAACCACAGTTGTTCCAAACCTGTGTGAGATTCTTTCTTCTGTTAAACACAAAAGAAGACATTTTGAAGACTGTTGGTAACCAAACATTTGATGGTAGTCATTGATTTCAATAGTATGAAAAAAAATACTATGGAAGTCAATGGCTACCGTGAACCGTTTTGAGTGAACTGTCCCTTAAGAAATAGCAAACATAAATAAAAAAGTTAATAAAATAGTAAAAACAATAATAAAAATAGTAAACCGTTTTAATGAGACCCTCATATATAAAAAAAGAAAAAGTGAAATCTGTAACTGATTGGAGTGAAAGATGTTTTTGTCCTCTCTGTATGTAATGAATAAGCTCTATTGATTTTGCCAGTACAGTTCAACAGTGATTTTACACCATTAACTTCCGATTGGCTTTCGCATGACCTGCGGATCTCCAGACCACGGCTGTGATCTGTGTTCATCTCGATGGCACCCGTCCTCTATTTCTCCACCTCTTCGAAAACTTCAAAGGCTTTGACCTAGGGATGACTTTGTTGCAGTGCAAACTCTCTATTTCTTCATGGCACAAGGTACTTTTCCATATCAGCATTATTCATCCTCGCCATTTTCTCATATTTGCCGTGCTGTTGACTTAGCGATACCTGGTGCTGGAAGTATTCGCTTTGCGCTTTTGGTCTACGTGACAGATGTTTGATGCTCCATGGTTGTTCCTCATATTTTTGCCCGAATTCCTTTGTTTCCTGATCCGCCTCTGACAGGCAGCTTTCATGCCCGTGGTTGACTTTGTTTGTCCTTGTGCTAACATCTCTCTCGACTTGAGCGCCACGCCTCTGCGCTATCTGTTCTGACCCTGCCTTTCACCTCTCTGTTTGCCAGCCTTTGTGCTGAATGGCTGAGCCGCTAAGCATTTGTGGAGATACTCCATCGGCACAGTTACAACTTGTCTGCTCACATTGTTAAAGATCTTGTGAAGGACGTACAGAGAGGTTGCCATAAAGATGAACAATGCTAATGGTTTTTGGAAAGACTGAGAATGACTGACAATTAGACTGGCCATTTAAAGAGATGCAGCATATGGGTGAGGTGAGTCATTTTTGCAGTGTTTAAACCAAGGAAGTCGATACCTGAAGAAAGCTTTATGTTAGTGTTCCCATTCATCTCAAGGCAAGCTTTGCTTATGAGAACAACAGATTTTTTTTAGGATTGAGCACCTGAGATAAATGCCATGTGACAGCCAGAGAAAAATAAACTCATTTTACATTTTATATGAGTCAATTTCACACCTTTCACAGCCCTCTGAAACAACAACAATAATAGGCATAATACAATTATTTTAATTTAATTAAATATTGTGGTTTTCCTTAATTGCCATAATATTAGTTACAAAAATGTCCTATTTATTTAAGAAAGCATTGCATTGATATGATTCAGATTATATGAAAAATACAAGATAAATATTATACAAGTGAGTTCAATCATTTACTCACCTTCATGTTGTTCCAAACCTGTATGATTTTCTTCTGTGGAATCAGGGCCTAAAATTAACCCTCGCCAAAGTCCAAATTCAAGTGAAAATCAGCATTTATAATTAATAATAATAATAATAATAATAATAATAATAATTATTATTATTATTATTATTATTATATACAATTTGATTATTACTGTTATTAAATACGTTACATATCAGCAGTATTATAGTGATATTTCTTAATTTGAATGAATGAATGAATGAATGAATGAATGAATGAATGAAT
>NW_015539980.1:90199-97513 GCF_001515605.1 Sinocyclocheilus anshuiensis
TATTTATTATTATTATTATTATTATTCATTATTGTTATTATTATTATATACAATTTGATTGTTACTGTTATTAAATACTTTACATATCAGCAGTATCAATGAATGAATGAATGAATGAAATGTGTTTTCATAATTTCTACTGCCTTTTCCTATTTATTATTATTATTGTTGTTGTTGTGGTTGTTGTTATTATTATTATTATTATTATTATTATTATTATTATTATTATATACAATTTGCCGGGAGCTGCAGCAAAAATGGCTGCCCACTGCTCCGGGTGTGTGTTCATGGTGTGTGTGTGTTCACTGCTGTGTGTGTGCACTTTGGATGCGATAAATCTAATTCCGAGTATGGGTCACCATACTTGGCCACATGTCACGTCACTCACACTTTAAATACTTGACATATCAGCGGTATTATAGTGATATTTTTAATTTAAATGAATGAATGAATTAATTAATGAAATGTGTTTCCATAATTGCTACTGCTCTTTCCTATTTATTATTATTATTATTATTATTATTGTATTTTTATGAAACAATGCACATGCAGCTTCATGGGTAATGACTGAATGAACGAATGAATGAATGAATGAATGAATATATTTTTTTCATATATCAGGCTGACACAATTTCTCAAGTCACTGGCCACTGGCAGGTGTGGCAAAATGTTATTATGAACAACAACAACAACAACAAAAAAGAAGCAAAGAAGGAATACAGGTTTGGAATGACATGAGGGTGAGTAAATAATGGCGCAATTTTCTTTTTTGGGGGGAACTATCACTTTAAAGTTTCACTTAATTAATTGAATTTCAAACCATTATGCCCGGGCTCGTATATTGTGCAAATATTCTCACTTTCTGACCAGCATGGCATAAATCAATATGTCTCCTGTGGTCTTTGCAATCTCTGTTGACCAGCATATTAGTTTTGCACCATTGAGAGCCAGCATTTGTTTATGCACAAAGAGACGGCGCAAGTCAAAGACACTGTAATACCTTCCACTCACATTCATTTTATGGAGGTTTTAAACATGCCATTAGCCAATTTAATCCAATTTTCCCAGTTTTCAGAGCACTTGAGTAGGACAGATTACACCTAATATTAAACATATGGTACATGTTGCTGCGTCTACACCAAAGGAGCATTTTAGGAGCGTTGAAAGATGCCTGCCTTCCTTACGTCTTACAGAAACTTTGTCAATTATTCCCAGGAACACAGTAATTGATAGTGGGGGAAGCGGGCAGCAAATTAAATGTCAAGATTTATTAGTGCATTGATGCCTTATCATTTGTTCATAACCAATTACCCCAGCTGTTAATTAATCTTGCACTTTAATGAAAATTGTTCATGCAGCCGGGCGATTACAAGGTCTTTAATTCGGTTTTCTCATCTTTTCCTGCTCTCCATCTTGCTTAGCATTATTAGTGGTGTTTGCTAAGGCAAGCATCTCAATTAATATTGCTCATACTTTATTTGAACGAACCCATAACCTTAAGTATTAAACTGAAAAGTGGGCGATCACTGTTCTGTATGCGTTATTTACACTGATTTGTGATCCATGCAAGTTTCCCAACCAAGTACCAGGTGGGTCGCCCAGCGACATTAATCAAACATTCCCTTAACCTCTGTTTCCATCTGGGTATGAGCAGGTTACTTGAGGCCCGTGAGTTGTGCGTGCAGTGAAAACCCATCATTCATGCGTGTGTTGATGAATAGGTCCATCACGGTCTCTTGTGCCCCGAGGCCACTGCAGACACTGCCTTCTCTCTCCACTACACTGAATGATGACGTTTGTCTGGGATGTTTACGTTGCTAATTACAGTGATATTTTTACATTGGAAGTGTGTATTTGTCTCTTTGCGGTGATATTTGTCTCTTTGCGCTGAAGTTAATCAAATTCACATTTGAGTCAGTGTTTTCAACGACTTAGTGTTTTCTTTACAGAAGCTAAGATCAATGGCTCCTACAGTCCGTTATAGGTTGTATTAATTAACTGATGTGTGCTTTTGACACTGGGGTCATTGTCAGAAAATGGTGCCTTTTGTAGATGAACATTTCAAAGATGTTTTTATTTATTTAATTTGAAAAGGTTACTGCTGAAGCTGATCGTATTTCTAAAATCACCTTAAAGGGTTAGTTCACCCAATAATTTAGGCCATAAATTACTCACCCTCAAGGCATCCTAGGTGTCTTCAAGATGACTTTCTTCTTTCAGACGAATCCAGTCGGAGTTATATTAAAAATGGTCTTTGATCTTTCAAGCTGTTTAATGGCACTCAGCGGGTGTTGCATGCATCAGTCCAAAAGAAGTGAAATAAAAAGTGCCCCTCCATAAAAAAAAGTGTCTCACATGGCTCCGGTTTTTCTAAGAAAAATAACCATATTTAAAACGTAATAATAACTTTAATCTAGCCTGCACTCACAGTTGTACACGGAAGCAGCTCCGGTCGGATGACGTATAATTTCGGCGTTGCGCATGTGCCGCTCAGAAGTGACGAACTTCAGGGGAGAGATAAAAACAAAACAACGGTCACGAATTAGAAGTACAAAATGAGGATTTGTAAAGAAGAATGTCAGAGGATTTCGATATAAGCCAAGAGGAGACTGGTTTTCCTCTGCTAAAGTAAGGAAACTTTGCTTCCTTTGCTCCTGTTGAGACACTTTTTTTTAATGGAGGGGCGCTTTTTATTTCACTTCTTTTGGACAGAAGCACTGCCACACCTGCTGAGTGGCATTAAACAGCCTGAAAGATCAAAGACAATTTTTAATATAACTCCGACTGGATTCGTTTGAAAGAAGAAATTCATATACACCTAGGATGCCTCGGTGGTGAGTAAAATGCAGCCTAATTTTCATTTTTGGGTGAGCTAACCCTTTAACGTTCTACATTACAGTATTTCAACCCTGTCACACTAAGTTTGGAATTAATGTTATTTATCATTTGAATAGACACATTCAAACATATATTGCATTCTCTTTCAAAACATGTTTTGTGCCATGTAAACCATTTAAATCTGCTACATTTTAAATACTTAGAGTTTAATGCTACAGGGTTGAAAAAAGCAGCTCAAAACAGCTAAAAATAACTCAAAACATCAAATGTTCTTTTCTTTTTTTCTTTATTATTTTCTTTTATGTATTTATTTATTTATTTATTTATTTCACAATTATCATTCACCCTGTTACATTTTGTGTTTTGGGGTTAAAAATAAATGCATTAAAAAGCTATTTTTACCACAATAACCATTCAGCCCTGTCACATTCCAAATGTTTTGGGGTTAAATGTCATGAAGTTGGAAGTAAATCTTTTTTTTTTTCTTCTCGCAATGACCATTCAGCACTGTTACATTCTAAATGTTTTGGGGTTGAAAATAAATGCATAAAAAAGCTATTTTCCCCCCGCAATGTCCATTTGGCCATGTTACAGTCAAAATGTTTTGGGTCTGAAAGTAAATGCAATTTTTTAAGCATTCTAGAAAACACTTGTGGCAAATGGAGCTCTGTTTCCTGAAAGTTGCCCACTGCTTTTATTTTATATGACACATTGTACATAAATACAAGCTTATGTCACAGAGTAAATTATACAGCTCATCTTGCAGTGTCATTTGATTTAAAATGTATATGGAAAGTCTACATACTTAAAGTCCACCAATTCTTTAGTGGAAAAAAAAGGAGGAGGAGTTTTCATCCTGGTCACCACCCTCTTTTCGTTGGCCTTGAATGTTTTCAGATCATTACAGCCAAAAATAGACGCACAATACTGTTTTGATTACCAACCATGATGGCAATACAAAATACAATAAATTCATAACCTAACCAGCATAATAACAGTGTGGAAAAAAAAAACTCTTAAGTCACTCAAAGTTCAAGCTCTTTGTCATAGTTAGAACAACACTCAAGCACCCCAGGTGTGCCATAATGTGTGTGTCTCTCTTCAGAAAAGACTAATGTTTGAGTGTTATTCTTTCCTCAAGACGACGATGTGAAATAACAGCCATTTAGGAACCCAAAGACAATGACGACATTCTGTTTCACTGTGCAGAAATGTTAAATTTGTCATTATCCTGGAAAGGAGACTTGGCCTGCTCACCAGCGCTCTCGTCTTTTTTTGAAACCCAACCGTGTGTCAAGTTGTGGTTGAGTTGTAGGAATAATGACTGTTTCTGTACTTGTGTCTCTCGGCAGCTTAACCCATCCCTGTAAATCTGTCCTCCTCCTCCATGGTACGCATTTTTCAAACTAATTTCCATCAATGACACCACTTTCTTTTCTAAAGAGAAAGATGGCCGCGAGTCCAAGTCCAGTGATATCATGCATGTATGTTATGTCACACTAAAACAATCAGCGGGAAACGTCACCCGTCATGTTTTCTTAATGTCTGCTTTGAGAATAATTGTCAAATCCGTTTTTATATTAAATATTTGGACTAATTTCTTTGTAAAACATTTTTTGAGTTTCTTTACTGCACTAATTCAGTAAAACAACACCTCATTTGTTGGGAAAATATCAGTGTGTGTCAGACATTTATTGCTTGGAGTTACAAAGTCATTACAAATCCTGTACAAGAATATTTCGTTCTTTCTTTCTTTCTTTCTTTCTTTCTTTCTTTCTTTCTTTCTTTCTTTCTTTCTTTCTTTCTTTCTTTCTTTCTTTCTTTCTTTCTTTCTTTCTTTCTTTCTTTCTTTCTTTCTTTCTTTCTTTCTTTCTTTCTTTCTTTCTTTCTTTCTTTCTTTCTTTCTTTCTTTCTTTCTTTCTTTCTTTCTTTCTTTCTTTCTTTCTTTCTTTCTTTCTTTCTTTCTTTCTTTCTTTCCTTCTTTCTTTCGCTTAGCATGTTTAATGTGTTCTATGTATTTATGCTGATAAATGTTTATATGTGAATAAAAGCCTCCATATAATCAGTTCACATAATCATAAAAAAGCATTTGTGTCTCTTTGAAAGACTCAAATTAAAGTGTACAAATTTTGGTGGAATGGACTTTCAGTGGGACAGAAATCTTCCTGATTTCATTAAAAATGTTTGTGTTTCAAAGATGAATGAAATTCTGGAACAACATGAGGGTGAGGATTTTCATTTCTGGTATAACTAACCCGGATTCGAGCTGTGTCTCGTGGCTCAAGGCTAAATGTTGTGATAACGCACTCATAAAACAAGGTGGGCAACAAGATGCAAAGTCACTCAGTATGTCACATGGCACCATGCTTAATAGCACTGTGTTCTTTAGCAGATATCAAAAGTTGTCAAGCTGTATGAAAGGTGTGATATGAGCAATGCTGATGTTTCTAAGGCCGTTGCGTTCTCATAGTGTACTCTGCTGGAGAGGGCTGAAAATAAACGAATAAGGTCAAATCTCAATGCATACATGTTCATAATGAAGAAAGGAGAAAAGTCTGTTGGGGACCTACATGGGGTCCAGGCTAAATCAGCTGGCGGAGGGCCACTTTTACCTTATAGAGAGTCTGCTTTGGCACAAACTACTGTACATTACAATCATCCACGATAGATCACTGGAGGATACAAACCCTGGCAGCTACAAAGAAAGATTCATGAGATATCAGCAAGCACAGATTCTAGCAGAAACCTTACATGTCTACATAAATATAAATGCAAGTTACTATACAGTGAAGCCTAATGGATGAGGTTGTTCACATTAGCTTTGTCCATTGAACACAAAAGCTATGCTCCCAAACTGAGCTGCCTTCCGCGCAAAGACCAAACGGTAGGCAACAATATATATATATATATATATATATATATATATATATAGCAGGGTAGACCCAGCAAACCACTTCCAATAACAACTTCCAGCTATCCAATCTCAACAACTTTCACTAACATTTAAAAAAAAAAGTTATATAAATGTTAGGACAAAACATTCTTAATGGAATGTTCCTGTAACTTTATTTGATAAACATTGTCATAACACTGAGACAAAATTCTCGGAACATCCTTATGATATTATCTGTACTTGATGAACATTCTAAGAAACACTTTTTAGAACCTTTAAATAGCATTCTAATCACGTCTTAAAAACGTTCTAAAAAAAGGATATTTTAACGTTTTTAGAATGTTTTTTTCTTAAAAATAAATGACGTTATATTTTGGGTGAAAATAATGTTGTTATGTTATGTTATGTTATATGTTATGTTAAAATAAGTTGTAAGGAACATTTTTCTAACCTTTAAACAATGTTATAATTACAACAAGAAAACGTCTCAGGTTACTTATGTAACCATGGTTCCCTAAGTAGGGAACGAGACACTGCGTCCTCTAGGGGTCGCTATGGGGGAACGCCTCGTCGTGACCCCTGTCTGAAGCATACATTGAAAAAACACCAACTCGTTGGCCGGCGACAGCCATGACGTCACTACCGTTGTGACTATAGTATAAATAGGAGCCGGGAGCATACATCAGGAGCTCGACCTACAGCATGTTCCAATGGTGGAACAGCTAGCAGATCACATTTGTGGTTAATTGTGAAGGCTGCTTCTCAGGTTTTTCTGTCCAGTTTATCTTTCTCTGTGTCATCGAGTGAGTTTCTCCTCTTCTCTTCAGTGTCTCTTGAGCTCTTGAGCTTCATAGCTTCTGACTCAGTCTTATCAGTGCAGTAATTTAGCCCTCACAGCTTGGGTTTCTGTCAGCCACCCCTGGCCCATTGTCCGACACAGCTGTAGTTTAGATAAACCCTCAGACGGAACAAAGTCCGTCTTGACCTATACAGACCCAATCGCACTTTTTTCCCTCAAAACTAATTTCTGCTGCTTTCAGGCCTGGGAGAGCGTAAGACGGGGATGAACGGGAGGGAGGGAAGGAGAAAGAGAGGATTTAGATGGCTGGCTGCCCCTGGCTGCGCTCTTCCACGCTAGTCAGTAAAACACATCCCTCTTCATAATGAGCTGCTTTGAGTCTCTTCATACTCGCATGCGGTACAGAGCAAATGACCTTCCCCATAGGAAAGAAAATTTGCACATGGAATCTCAATAATATCTCCGTTGTTTTTCCTAGACAGCAAATATCCCAGGAATCTTTCAGAAGAGGATCTCAGTGATGTCTTAGACTCTCCTCAGATTTGCCTGGATACCAAAGCCTGCAGTCACTAAAGTCACTGATTTTAATATTAACTTGTTTCTCTTCAAATTCCTACATAAACAAATTCACCCTTTGCTAAGCTCCGCCCCTTGGTCACTGTTGTTCAGACAAGCTATACATAACATTGTACAGAAAAAATATATATACTGTATATATATATATATGGAAAAAAAATTAACATGGTCGTAAAATTTGTTATTAAATTATAATGTAATAAAAAAA
>NW_015539980.1:97523-103158 GCF_001515605.1 Sinocyclocheilus anshuiensis
TTTTATTTTATTTTATTTTATTTTATTTTATTTTATTTTATTTTATTTTATTTTATTTTATTTTATTTTATTTTATTTTATTTTATTTTATTTTATTTTATTTTATTTTATTTTATTTTATTTTATTTTATACATCAATTTATACCAACCGAATACATTTTTTTAATGGGTTAAATCAGGTTTTAGCTTACATGTAACAACTGCAGGTTACGACTTTTTGTATTGTAGGATTGTTCACTTTATCAATGTTTTCCTCAGGTTTTAGGGCCTACATTTCACATGTGATTTCAATTCTTAGCATCCCGTCCTGGTTTTATCCACTTTTTTATAGGAAAGCACTTGCTAAGAACATAAATCAAATGGTACAATCTATTGGATCAAGTTATTGGAACCAGTTTATGCCCTTGCAAGTACATGTCTGCCTCCACTTTCAACTCTCATAGCTTATTCACGTTTATCACTGACGTAAGTCCTGAAATCTCCTGAGCACAGTGGCATTGCAGGGAAGATAAGAATAGGGTGGAAGCTGGGATGGAGGGGCACATTAAAAGATCTATTTTTCTCCACTGTCATCTTTCAACTTGATTAGCACTTGAAGATGTAAATCCAAAATCCCACTGTCTGTCAGGCTGTCCCGTCAAAAGCTGCCTGAAAGGAGGAATAGAGGAGAAGTGGTTGAGAGAGGCCCAGCTTCAAGTGGCTGGTCAGGCCCGGCTTGTCAGGGTCGTCCTTGAGTCTGCCTGAGCGAGGGGGTTCCCAGGGAGATGGAGTCTGCTCGCAGACACACAGGGATTAACTTTTCACATGGCTGGGGGTCCGCGCCTCAAAAGAGCTGACAAGCAAACAGCTTTATTAAAAAACAGAGAAGACGAGAGGCTGAACAGGAGGGAGTGACAGAGGAGAGGGAGAATTCTTCACATGACGGTCCTCAGAGAGGATTTCGGCTCTGCAGTGGCCCTGCGCTTGCTTTCTTTCCTACTTGCTTTCTTTCATTCTTCCTTTTTTTTTCAGTGTAGTCAGTGCACGTAGTGTGTGAAACAGGTGGTCAAGTCAAAGAAAAAAAAAGTGTTAAAAAAAAAATAAAAATAATAATAAAAGGAATAATTGCAGAAATAATTATTGTAAATCATAAAAATAAATTATGGACATTTCCGTTAACTCTAAAACACAACGCAATGAATTGCAAAATTCAAAATACGGGTAAAACTGGTACACCTGTATAGTAATAATACTACTACTACTAATAATAATAATAAATAAATAAATAAACGGAAAATTCCTTCATATTAATACATTATGTCCTATTTTTACAGATTTATTTGACATATTTTAATATTTGTATGGTAAAAATTTATTAAATATGTGTGTACAGGTAGTTTACACTTTAAGGAAAAAGAAAAATGTAGAAAAATTACAAGTACACTTTCCATTAAAATGTACAGCCATTTCCTAAAAAACTATACAATTCATTGTGTTTTTCAAAATACAGGCAAAACACTTGTAAAAAATAAATAAAAATCAATATGGAAAATTCCTTCACATTAACACAGTACATTGAGCCCTATTTTATGAATATATAAAGCTCTCAAAAAGGTGTTTTTTATGAACATCATTAAAAGAATAAGAATAAAAGTTATTATTACTATTTATTTTTTATATAATAATGAGCCGTTTAAACAAAATTCCCTCTTTAAACAAATTAATATTTTTCATGTTTCACATTACTCTGTAATGCTTTAATTTGAAACTTAAGTGCTTTGTTTCTTAAAAGTCTGATATTTTGACACAGAAGAGTCGTTATCATGGTCAAATGACCTTAATTGTATTTGTTTTAGTCAGGGAAGCTCTGATTTATTCAAAGACGACTGATTCCCTCCATAAACAAATCAGCACAGCAGCTGTAGACGGATTGTTTTGACTCCATGTGATAGTAGATCAGGAAATCAAGTCTGTTTACGACAGGCACTTAATATGACCCGTGGCCAAGAGCGGGACAGGGAGGTCAGTGTGTGGGTAGAGTATAGCCTTTCACTGCTACGGACAGATAACTCTACCTATCTCTGTTCTAACATCACCACAAACCTGACTGCATTTCAGACACTAGTTACAGATCTAGCACATGTACGTTAGTTTGATTTTGTAAACAATTCAAGTCATATTTGATTAAATACATGCTTAAATATATGCAAATCACATTCTACATGTTGCATAGAATATTAAAGTTAAAATGTAGTTAGTGTTCAAAACTCAATTAATTATAAAAAAAATAAAGTTTTTATCATACACTCTCAGAGAAAAAAAAAGGTACAAAAGCTGTCACTGGAGTGGTAGTGGAGTTACATAATCAGATTACTGTTTAACTAGTAACTAGTAAAGTAACGCATTACTTTTCAATTTACAAGTTTTTTGTTATAAAAACAACAACAACAACAAAAAAACTAATACGCAGGCCCAGCCAAGGTGACAAAAAGTAACGCAAAAGTTATGTAATGCATCACTTTCCATAAAAAGTAACTAAGTCATTTAATTAGTTACTTTTTTATGGAGTAATGTAATATTGTAGTGCATTACTTTTAAAAGTAACTTTCCCCAACACTAGAGGTACCCTTTCAAAATATACACCTTTGTACCTTATTTGCACCTTTAAGGTGCATATTAGTACCTTAAAGTTACACATTAGTACTTAAAGTGTACATATTAGTATCTAAATGGTACATTTTAGTAGCTTTTGAAAAAGTACTGGCCAAGTGACAACTATTGTACCTTTTTTTCTTAGAGTTACTCTGATGACACACTTCCGTAATGTTGTGAACATTGTAAATCTAGTTTTTTTATGTTTTCATTTTTTTTTTCATGTACATTTGTAACACTAAATTTTGTGTTATTTTATAAATGTTAACACAGTTGTGAGAGTGTTTTAATACAATGACTGAGGAAGCATCAGTAACTTTTCTCTGAGTGCTGTTAATTTTTCCTCTTTTTTTTTTCCGGAATAAATGGTAATGCAAATTCATCCAGTTACCCAACTATGACGACTTCCACTTTTGCGAATCCCGGAAATGTGAAAAGTGCCCATTGTTGACTTACATTAAGAGTCATATAGATCTATAAAAAGTTTTTTTTTTTTTTTTTTTCATTTATTTCATTTCTGACTTGGAGAAACAAATGGGATATTACATCGATCTTGTTCATAATTTCCAACCTATGAGATTGCTGCCTGATGATTACACATTCATATTGTTTTAATTAGACTGACTCCCCTTGAAAGCCATTGTATAATTTGCCCGCTGGTGTGGATGGGAAGGATTTGGTGAAACGCTATAGGTTTCCAGTGAAGTTCTTAAGAATCTACGGTTGCATGCTTGTTGGACAGTCATAGCACACCTCTCATAGTCTCCTCTGCCACGGCCATCACATTTCAAGATAAAACCCTCTCAGTCTTCCGCGTCCGGTCATTGTATCCCGCGCAGGGCGGCCATGCACGGCTCCTGAATGCTCCTGCAGAAAGCTGATCTTCTCATGGCCGGCAAGCAACGTGGCAACAATAAGCAACAATCTGCTTTTTCTTTCCTCAATGCACTTTCTCTGCTTTTCAGTGTTAGGGGACGTTACTTTTACAAGTTACAACATTGTCATACTTATAAAAACGAACTACTTATGGTACGTCATTATATTTTATGGAATGTACTACGTTAATGTGGATTAATTTTTATTTATCAGCAGTTCTGAAGATTTTAAAGGTGCTGTTGTATGTAATTGTTTGACTTTACTAAAGCATAAAATACCATAATAAGGTGGAAAACATGCTAAGTTCACATACTTGTTTCTCTGAAAAACAATTCTATAGCCAGTTATTCTACTTTGAAATGTGTGTTCCGTTTCGGAATGTCTGTTTTTGTTCTGGTCTGTGTGACTCCGCCCACTGCCAATTTAATCAATAGGATCGCCCCGGGTTGCCAGATGGTGAAAAACACAGCATATTGCAGCCATGGAAGCCAGCAAATAAACTGGGTCTGAGATCACAGACTCTATCCAACCTAAAAAGCCTCACGAACCATCTAAAAAGCCCTATTGCCAGAGATAATATAAAACGCATAAAACAACTCATCAACTTTCAGTGTAAAGCTTGCCGTCTTCCACTGTCAGTTGCGCTTGTTCCTGTTGCGTGTCCTCAATCTGGCAACCCATGTGAGCATAGAGTCTGAGGAAGATAGTATAAAACAAAAATCTCAAGGGGATTTGAACAAATACCACATTATTTTAGTAGTCTCTTGAAAATGTGCTACCCACAACACTGGTGTCTTTAATATCTCACCCTGTCATGTAGTTCTCTGGGTTTGTCTGGCTGTTTAATGGAACTCAATACCACGTCCTCTGACCTGCATTTAAAGGCTTTGTGGTTTCCTAGTGAAAACCAAACCCTGAAAACGACTTTGACAAAACTACGATTCTCTCCCGCACGCTGCTCCTTTTGCTCTAACATTGTGTCATCGCTTGTGGTCTGAATTTCTTCAAATTGTCTTTTTATCCGGAGCGAGGATTACCAACTGTTTGAAACGCAATTCAAATCTGTTTCCCTATGAACTCTTAGCACTTAAGCTAGCGAAGAAAGGCCTTGATTGCTTTAATAACAATACGGCGGCCTGGGAAGTGAGAGGTGCTGGAGAGGTCCTACAGAGATATTAACATGCATAAGGAGGAAATCTGCTCTGGGGAGGTTGATTAGGGTCACAGTGAAGCGTCAATGAGAGAAAAAAAGAGATATACAAATACCTGAGAAAATAGATTGAGCAAGCTATAATTAGAAAGCAGATATGCACACACACACTTGTACCTGTCCTTCTTTCTCCATCTGCAACAAAAAAGTGGTTATCAGCTAGTTTGTGCTTGAAGCTTTAGACTTTTGCACAATGTACCAATATTGTTCTTAAAATGCTGCATTGAATCAAAAGTAAAATTATCAGTATTGGTTTTGAAATAATTTTATCGTTTTATACTCTCAACAGCCAATAATTATCATAAAATATATCGTAATCCGAATTAACCGTGTTCATTCGCACTGCAAGCTAGCGTACATAATGTCTAGATCATATTTTGCAATTTTATTCACTTAATTTTTTTGAGGATGAGGGCACGTCGTGCAACCTGTCCATGTTGGCATCTAGTTCTGCCAGGAGACAGATTGAGACAATGGCTTAAAATGCATGACATAAATGTAAAATAATCATGGACCTAATATAAAAAAAACAAACTTAAACAAAAATATTTCATCAGAAATGCCAAAGAATAACAATGTTTTTGGAGTCTATCTTTAATATATTGAATAACATATTAATATATTTATATAAGTAATAAAAGGATGAATAACTTTTTCCAAATCCTTTAAAAAAAAACTAAAATGATTCACGCTTAGAAGTTGACTGTTCATTTTACTTTATTTAATTCTTTTTTTTTTTTACAGCAGTTGATTTATTTGACTAAGCAAAGCTCAAAGTTAAGAATAACTAAATTTGTTATTTGAACTTAATAGATGGAAAATGCTAATAAAAATGTTATTTTAGCTATGCACGAGTTTACATTCAGTTGAATTTTATTCTGTTGCATTAAGCAGTTTTTTTTTTTTTTTTTTTTTTTT
>NW_015539980.1:103168-117695 GCF_001515605.1 Sinocyclocheilus anshuiensis
GCAGACACACACTAACATATTTTCAGTGCAACACAGGCTTATGAAAAGCAGCAGGGATTGTTCTTGAATTAGGAAAGTCAGGGGCACCTAAATAGGGTCTGAGAAGTAAAAGGGAAATGGGGGGTCAGGCCTGGATTGTGCTTGAATTAGCCAGACTATTCAGGTCCCCCTGAAAAGCTTCTGGGCTCTTTCTCCACAAGCAAATTGGGAGGAAATCTGGCTATTGTCACGTGTTTTGAAGTGGCTGGGGCTTTAGTGAGGTGCTTACCTACAGATGAAAGTTGAGACAATGGAGCCGCACGGCACGGACTGGAGGGAGAGAGAGAGAGATGCAAAGAGAGAGAGAGAGAGAGAGAGAGAGAGAGAGAGAGAGAGACTTGGAGGACAGGTTTTCAGGAGGAGGGAACGGCTTTAAAATGATGGCTTTGGCATCTTACATGCAGCAAAAGAAGGAATGAACTTAGAACTTCAGTAGTTTTAATCAAAGTGAAGAAGATTGAGTCTTATTTTAAAGAGTTCACTATATGTAATATTAGTTCTGAAGTTCAAAACTTTTTACGATCTTCGTATGTATCACACATTTACGAAAAAAAAGTTGTTGGAAATTCATTTTATTTCACTATGCTACATTCATTCTTATTTTGTGTAGAATATATATTTGGCAGAAAACTAAATAATATACTCTAAAAAAATCTGAAAAAGATAGGGCACAATGTACTTTATTAGTATGAAGGAATTTGTTGTACTGATTTCTGATTTATTTATTTTTTTACAAGTATTCCGCCTGTTTTTTTGAATTTTTTACTTCATTGCATTGTGTTTTAGAGTTAATAGGAATGTCCGTAATATTAATAGATAATGTCCTGGCATTTCATTTTTATTGTGTGTCTGTGTGTGTGTGTGTGTGTGTGTGTGTGTGTGTGTGTGTGTGTGTGTGTGTGTGTGTGTGTGTGTGTGTGTGTGTGTGTGTGTGTGTGTGTGTGTGTGTGTGTGTGTGTGTGTGTGTGTGTGTGTGTGTGTGTGTGTGTGTGTGTGTGTGTGTGTGTGTATGTGTAGTGAACTACAGCTTTGAAAAGTAGAAAATATTCTTAAAAGTGGTTGATAATTTTGCTATGTCTCTGTTTTTAGGAAGTAAAACATTTTGTGCTGCTTGCTTGTAGCAGTTTGTGTAATTCTGAAACTTTGTCAACTGGTTGAGCTGACATTGTGTGAACACATTCTTAAAGCTAACATGATGACGCTTTCAAATAAATTGTCTTTACTCTATGAACGTTGCCAGTATTGCTTAGTCTCAGAGAATAAAAGGATAGGATACAAAGGTACTGTTATATTTTACTTCAGATTTTAGTCTCTGTGAGTTGGTTGAAGCAGATATGCACACACACACTTGTACCTTTCCTTCTTTCTCCATCTGCAAAAAAAAAAAAAAAAGTGGTGAATCTAGATAAGTTTCAAAACTTTCTGTTCTTTGAAGTTTGTCATGATACTATATACATCTATACCAGGGAGCTTAAATCAAACGTTAAAAAGTCATAGTCCTTTAGTTTATTACTTTCTTGACCTAAGTTTTGTGTCCAAAATCCCCTCACATGAGGGTTGTTACCCACTTTCACTTGTTTCACTGTTTTACTCTTGAGGGACATTTGTCTGTTAGTAAAAGTGTATTTTCTGTCTGTTAGTGGTGAGTTGTGTCCAGGCCGTGAGCCCTCACCTCTCCCCTCCTGGGGCAGCCCGTGTTTTTCGTCACCGCCCATACCCTCTTCCTCCCTTTACACCCCTGAGGTCTTCCGGAGCCTTCCTCAACATTCTGCCCATGTCCGCACTCTCATTAATCAACGTCAAGCTTCAACTGGAGGACAAGGCCAGTATTCTGTGTGCTGCCCCCTCAGACACTCATACATCTCATTGTTCTGATTCACATGGGCAAAGAAATGGCCCAGAGTCCGACATGAAAGGGATGAGACTGAGAAACAAAGAAGAGGAGGCATTTCTGCATCTTTCTCTCTCTTGTTCCCTCCCCTCAATGCTCTCTCTATCCGTCTCTCTGTTCATTTTCAGCTAGTGTATGGGAAGAGACGATCGTTTTCAAGAATACATTTAGGTCAGTCTATAATTGCCATTTGTTTGTTATATGTGTAAAAAAGACCTTTAACAATGAAAAGCATTACATTCATATTTCTTTCAATAAGAATCAATCAACTATTTATTCACGCATTCATTCATTAATTAATTAATTCATTAGTTTGTCCG
This sequence comes from Sinocyclocheilus anshuiensis, assembly GCF_001515605.1. NCBI lineage: Eukaryota > Metazoa > Chordata > Actinopteri > Cypriniformes > Cyprinidae > Sinocyclocheilus > Sinocyclocheilus anshuiensis. The sequence goes on from NW_015539980.1 coordinate 105,419, forward strand.
TTCGTTCGTTCATTCATTCATTCATTCATTCATTCATTCATTCATTCATTCAAAGAAGATTCCTTCTTTAAAGATAAATATTTATGTATATGTATATATATATATATATAACTTGGAACTAAATGTATCATATTATTTAAATGCTTCGCCATGACTTGATTAACTATTAATTTAATTTAATTTAATTTAATTTTATTTTATTTTCATATTTCATAAATCTATCTATCTGTCTGTCTGTCTGTCTGTCTGTCTGTCTGTCTGTCTGCCTATCTATCTATCTATCTATCTATCTATCTATCTATCTATCTATCTATCGTACATATAAAATTTCAACCCTGTTAGCTTGTTTTTTTTATATCAGACAACTGAATGAAAATAAATTATAAAGAATATAAATATCAACATTAAAGTGTAGTTCCACGATCTTGAGCACAATGCTTCAAATTAAACAAATCAAATTAATCTGTTAAATTTTCATTCCTGTTACCATCAACCGTTACCTTAATTAGATTAATACAATGTATTAGTATTTAGTTTTAGATGTCTTAAACACATTATTTGCCTTTTGGAATGTTTTTAATAAAAATATAATGCACTTAAAAAAAGAAAATCTTCTTATCAAACTTGAAAAGGCACCCGTTTCATAGAATGACCCATTTACAGAAATGAAAAACAGCTATTGAGAGGATGAGAAAAAAGAGGGGGAAGAGAGAGAGAGGAAAACGGAGAGAGAGAGGCAACGTGTATGCCACTCTTTGTCCTGTGTTCATTGTCCGTTGTTTGTCATTAACCTTTGCTGTAGCTCCCGGATGGAGCTGCCACTTTTTATACAAAGACAGCACTTTTTTTACCACCCTGGGAAAAAAAGCATTTAATCATGTCTAGTGGGAGAAAACTCAAACATTTTTGAAAGGTTTTATGCTGATGCAGAAAGTTTTGACAGACAACAGAGTGCAAAGATCTGAGCAGACACCGTCGTTGATTTGAATGAGCGAAACGGAAAATAATTTGGGCCAGCAAGCCTGACCGTTTCTCTTTCTCTCCATCTACCTTCCCGCCCTTTCTCCATGCTGTCACAGTGTCCTGTCAATCAAAAATAAGCCCTTTAGCTCCTCGCTCGCAATCCTGCTTATGAACGGGGTTTGATACAGGAAACACAGGATCCTGAATTTAAAAGGCTGCGTCTGGGTGAGCCCACGCTTGTCTGCAGCTGTAGGTGTCAGTCGATGTTGGTGTTATTATGCATGTCTCCGTCAAAAAGCGAGCATAGGATGATGACAGACGTGAGAGACGGCACAAGAGAGCGTGGCCCGGATGACTGATGACCCCCCCTCCGGGTCCCGTCAGCCCTGTTACTCCAGCCCGTCACATGCTGCATTGTGCGACTGTTCACCAATGGACCTCTGTCCCTGACACCGAGAAGCAATCAGTCTTTTCATCTGTGCACTCTCACTTTTACACACATACAGTTCCTCTAGGCACTTACCGGCTGGACATTGTGGTGGGGGTAAACATTGCCAATCAATCTTCTCCACCGACTTGATGAAAGCTGTCTAAACTTTCGCTCTTTAACTAACCCTCTGAGGTCTATTAAGAATGCCCAGCGTAAACTGGACAAACAACAACTGAGATTAAAAGCCATTCGCTTCTGCTAGAGGTGCTTGAGAAGTGGTTTCTTTGGGAGAACGAGCAAGGCTGTTGGGTTCAACAGTTAGATTCTGAAAACATTGCTAGTAGCTGGTGGTTAAGCCATTTTTATTTTTTCTCAGCAGTGCCACCTATTTTCAGTTGGCTTTCTTCAAGCTGTCTGACTTCAAACATGAACATTAGTGGTCTTTGCTAAAGAAAGCAACAATATTTGGTACTGTTTTTTGAAGGTGTTGTTGTTACAGTGTAGTTACTCATAAGTACTGAGTTTTGACTGAACCCTTTAACCCCAAGTATTAAACTTTGGTGCACAAGTTGTCCCAATGTTTTTGAGTCACAGACATGAATAATATCTCAAATAAAGTCACTTTTTAGGGGAAAATGTGCTATTACTTTTCTAAGCAATAAGTGGATTAAACGGGCATAAAAATATTATGGATTTACAGTTCATTGATCAGAACACCATAAAGACATGGGGATGGACTCATTTCAACATTTCAGCTCCTAACAAGCTTCCAGAACACCTATGAATCTGCATAGAAATTAGTCATTCATCACCCTAGCATGGCAGAAACATACTACTGTAAGTGATCAAAAAGTGAAAATTGTCTGTTTTTTGACTCCAAAGAATCTATAAAAAGTCAAGACATTTGTTGTCATGTGGTGTTGACATAAATATATCCATTTTGAAATACTACATTTTTTTTTTTTCAATGATTTCTAATGACTTACAAAGGACAAGCAGTGCCCTTTTGATTTTCTAAAGAAAGAAAGGCGAGAGATAGAAAGAGATCTTTGTGAGGACCCTCCTCTCTGCGCTTTTGGCTTAATCTTGAGTTATTTTCTCAGTGAAAAGAGGGCAAAAATACCATGACGGTCGCAGAGCAAATTTCCCCATGCCCATACACAGTATTAAGATGTCTCTGATCCACAGCGGCCCGCTGATCTCCCCTGTTGTCTTCTTCTCGCGCTCTTGTCTGGGACGGTGGCCAAGTGCCACCGAGGACACCGGGCCTAATAAATCATCCCTATTTCAACATCTGCAAGGCCCAAAGGCTACCCCTGACCACGACGAGCTCTTCTCTTTCTCACCGGGAGACTCCTCAGGGATGACAAACCCAGCATTGTCTGAGCTCCAGTGAAGAGGAGGCTCTCTTCTTCTCAACCCGTTTGACAAAAGGCGTCTGAAGGCCAGCTTTAGCCTGCCAGCCCAGATAGCTGGCTCTCAGCAGGAAAGACTGCTCCCTCTCTTTCTCTCTCCCGCCATCCTTCGCCCTCTCTCTCGCTCCTGTCTTTTAATACTCTCCTCCCGCGGAGGTCAGCGGCTAGGCCTCGTCCTTTCATTCCCACTGCACTCTCAGGAGAATATAAAGACATCAAGTGCGGAGGAGGGGAAAGAAGCCAAAATTGTCAGAAAGAGATATTAGACATGGCTGTCACCGCTATTCTGTGGCTACTTTTCATGCGAAGTGTCGTAAGACGAAGAAGAGGGGAGGTGGGGGGGAATAGATAAATAAACAGCATGGCGGAAAAGTTGGATCTGGGGCTTGTCGCATTATTCATTTTCAAAAATGGGCCAAAAGGGGATGAAAAAATCCTTAACGATGCCAATTACGCAGAAGAAAGGGAGAAGAAATCAATTTGTAGTGTTTCGACATTGTATACTTGAGAACTAAGCTATTCATTGGCTTTTAGTGTGCTGCTCCAAGCCAGCATGGGGCCTGATGTGATTATTTGTGTGTGTGGCTGCGAGAGTGCATTTTTACTGATACTAAAGGCAAGTATAAAAGGACTAGTTTGGTTAAAAGGCTTTCAGGTATGCTCTTCTACCTTAGCATTTCAGAGATCATTTTGAAAGCACTGGATATGTAAAAAAAAAGACATCTGTCGTCGCTCCCGCTACATTGGCCCACTGTTTTCACTTCAAAACATTTGGATTTCCAATTAACCCAAGAAGAATTGTGAATTTCCTGCTAGCAGACAGGCCTTGATGTCTTAATCTTCAGCATGTCAGTGCCATGAAAGGTGGCATTTGACAGTGTTTCACAGTATTGAACATACCCCCAAAAGCCACCCAGCAACTCTAAAGAGGGTCAGGCCAGCGGGCACAAAACCAGCCCCAACTGTCTCTTCTGTGCAAAAGCAGCATCTAGTAACAACATGCGTATTGTCTGTCTGGAGCTGCCTCAGAGTCCCAGGGCTCCTCGGGGGGCTGGAGAGCACAGGAGATCACTGTGACTTGTTAGCCTTGGCTGGCAGACATGTGGACAGAGTGTTGTTCTTGGATAGAACAAAGAACAGCATATACCAGTATTAAATTTGCCAGCAACAGCCACAACATATATGATAATGACAGTAAACTGTCCACAGTGCTTTTTTCCCCTCGGGCTTCAATACAACCTGAGAGTTTTTGAGCAATTAGTTGGTCAAGCATATGCATTAACAGACAAGGTCTGAGAACAGTGAGCTGATTCATTAAGCACTGATAAAAATGTTAAGCTACTCATAATCAGACTGTAGTCAACTTAGTAGGTACCCTGTACCTTAGCTAACTTACAGCTACCCTTTAACCCTTATGAAAATTAACTATGGTTTTATTAAAAAATAAAAAAAGAAGTTAAACAATGGTAACCACAAATTAACCATGCTACACTAACCATAGTTTAACCATGGTGTTTTGGAGTAAAAATGCCATGTTCTGTCATTAAACTCTAGATGGTGCAGGCTGATGGGCCCTTAACGCAAACTGATGATATTCACAGCGTTAAACTACTCAGCACAAGCTGATTGGTTCATGATGCATCTGCAGCCGATGAGCTTGCTGCTCTACATTTAAATGGCTGGTTAGCATTCACTAGAGCATTTTGCAGCGCACTTTCAGTGTTGCTCTGAAGCCCTCCACCTCCCCAGCTCCACCTGTACAGATCTGCTACAGGTTATTTTATTTGCTATTCGTGCAAATACTCACAGATTATGTCATGATAGAACTGTGGTTATACAAATGGTATTCAATAACCCCATGCCCCCACCCCCCAAAAAAATCATGGCTACAAGTGCAGCGGTCACGGTTAGTTTGGATAAAACAAATAAATTAAAATTGTTTTTTAGTGTTTGTGATTTTATCAAATTGCGTCTGGTTTTCCACAGTGTAAATATGTTTACAATGTACATAAAACAAAGTGATGTAGCTGTTTGTTACTCTATAGCGCTTAACTATTTGGCTGAAATACACAAAAATAATGCACTGTTTAGCTCAGCTGTTGTCACGCTGGCGCCATCTGTAGTTACCTTTTTTGTGTCACTCTTTTTTTTTTGTGCTCTGATAAGCTACAAGCTATTAGCTTACTCAGTAGGTAAACTACCATTTAAAGAAGTAGTTAACTACACCACAAGCTGCTAACTAAAATATAAACCAAGCGACTGAAAACAATTGGCACACTACTGTATATTGCAGCAATTTCAGGCTGTCTAGCCACTGCCACGCTGGTGCAAACTGTATTTAAGTTATTAGCAATCAGTAATTTTAGTTAGAAAGTAAGAGTTTTATTTTAGAAAATAGAAAGTGTATCCCATTAAGCTACAGTACAAGCTATACTCATCATCAGACTGTAGCTTACTCAGTTACCATTCAAAGAAGTAGTTAACTACACTACAAGCTGCAAACATATGCTAGCAAAACTACCAGAGCAACACCAAACAAATAGAAACCAAGTGACTGAAACAACTGCCAGACATTTTGATGCAATTCACAAAATGTTAGCTGTTTAGCTAAGCTTCTGTCACAGTGCTGCCACTTTGCTGTTAAGTTATTAGCACCACTTCTTTTAATTACCTACTACACAGCACATACTGTAGATAGTGTTGTATAATGAAGTACAGAACAACATTAGCTAGGTGTATTCTCTGAATAAGCTATTTGGATTCCTACAGTACACTTTTTTTTTTTTTTACCAATGAGCAGATCCTTATACAAAGAGTTTGGAGAAAAACATGTAGCAAGAGAGAGAGAGAGAAAGAGAGAGAGAGAGAGTATATTTATGTGAGTGAAAGCGAAAGAGACCCAATGTCACTCAACATTGTGAGGCCACTTCCATGGGAAACACTGAGCTCATGCCCTATCACTCCTATAATGGACACTTTAAGGGGATGGGCTACTCTGGTAGGTCCCCAGGCCCCGATAAACCAGAATTCCTGTCTGGATGCAAACCCAAACAACATTAGTGGCCACACCGCTGCCTCGCTCCCCCCAGACCCATGTGCTGCCCTGCCCTGGCATTGAGCAGAGGCAGATTCCTCTGTCTCTCCCATCAGCACTGCACCACTTATCTCCAGATAGTCGACAGCGATAATGCTCTTAACAACAGCTATGTGCCACCATGACACATTAGAGGGGTCTGCAGCTTTGACATCTCATCCCCACCCCTACCTTAGCCTGGTCCAACATTAACACTGAAAAAGAAACACTGCTCGTTTGGCAGAAGACCCTAGCTGGTCTCCTCGCTTGTTATTTCACAAATCACACCGTAAAGTCGAATGCTCGCCACAGGAGCGTGTCATCGTTACTTACTCAAGGCCGTGGGGAGCGTGAGGCTGGATTTGTGTTTTCTCATGTGAGGTATGGATGAGTTCTCACTCAGCACTGCCAGCTCGCAGCATCCCGCCACCGGCCACATCCATAAAAGCTCAAGGCCCATGAAGCAACATGGCTAAGCAAGCCATGCGAAACGTGTTGCCTTTTCCTTTTCATTGCCCTCATTTTCATTCCTCTCTCTTTTTTGATGTTTTGGTTCAGTGTGGGTGTAGATGTAAAAACAGCAAGAGAAAAAAATGGCTGGAGTTGCTTTTGCAAACAATTTCCCTGCTGATTACTCTACTTATGTGACTAATGGAAAGTTCCAGTGAAGTTAAGATGGTTTGTACCCTCATAAAATGATCATTCAGCATAAATGATGTTCTGCCATGACAACTCTCGGAGGGATTGGCATGGTAATGTACATGACAATGTTAATGTATTTGTATTTGGTCTACGCTGCTGCGGCAGAGCAAGTACCGAGACTTGCTACTGCCAATACATCCACAACATACTGCTGTGAGCATGTAAGGAATATTGCTGCTGCAAATATAACATACATGAAATAACCCCCAGATAGCGCACATGAATCACCTCATAGCAGATCTATACAGGTGGAGCTGGGGAAGGTGGAGGGTTTCTGAAGCAAGCTGCAACTGCTACTGCAAGCACTAGTCATATATTTGAATGTTGAGCAGCGAGCTCATTGGCTACCGATACAGGAGAGAACCAGTCAGCTGTTCCATGTGATAATGATATCATTAGGTCAGATTGAGTTAGACCTGATCGATCCGATAGATCGGACTGCACCATCTAGAGTTTCATGCCAGAACTTTGTTTATGAGACCGTTATAAACCATAGGTCAAGCAGAGGCGTCCGGGGCTGCTGAGATTCTCGCCACTCGGATGCTGACAATATGATGACGGCGTCCATAGTAACAACTTAATACTATCACCCATAGTAGAAAAATGACAATCATGGTCTCGGAGGGGGTTCGATATTTAGATCTGCCTCTAGCTGGCTGTCAAGTCATATTAGATATTTTTAATATTCCTCTGAGAGTTTGTCCCCGACAGATAAACTAATAATCACCTTGCTTGTGGGCTGATAGGGCTGTTTTGTGTTATCAAGCAGCTAATAAAGTCATTTGTGATGAGCCGAAGTTCACGTTCAGAGACGACACCTGTCATTACAGCAAATGTCAGATTAGGAAAGTCGTCCTCTCCATATTAGGGAGTAGTCGTGCTCTTTGAAGTAACGGCAATGAGGACGCTGCAGCAACGTTTATTGATGATCAATATTATCCTAGCATAAGGTCAAGTATCTTTTCGTTATGATCCCTAAACTGTACCAACGCTATTCCTAATAATAATTAAACATTTGTGGATGAAGAAGTCGTGAAATTTACAAGAAAGTTCCTTCTATCACTAGAGGGCATAACTATACATTGATCTTTGCTAGAGAAAAACAATTGACAAGTCTTTTGAAGTGATCCCTAAACGTTGTCCTTTAGCACTCTTCCGTATTGATTTTTCCGCAAGGCCAGCCATAAAGAGTGTCCAAGGATGTCCCCAACATCACGCGATACGCCTCAGAAGGCTCATCTTTCAGCTAATCTTTGTGGTTAAAGTAAACAGCGTGCTGTGAATCATGGGAATGCAATGTGCGGGAACAGACTAATCAATTTCATTAGCTGCATCAATCATCGCTGGTTGACGTTTATTGTGGTGGTGATGGGTTGATCTGGTGGACTCGGGGACAGGCGGCTAGAGTGATAAATGTTGCTATCTCTAGAAAGAGAGGATAAATAGACTGGAGTCTTTGTGGGAAAGAAGAGTTGGCAAGCTGGGGAAATTAATACATCCATCCGTACTACTGTTGCGTTTATATAAAGTCATCAATTATCTGGTGAGCATTAGCTCATTTACAGAATCAAGTGGATGAAACTACTCAAACTACCTTTTCATTCAAACTGCTTTTTCATAATTATATTATGTATACCTTAGAATACATAATGTGGCAAAACTCATATTCCTACACTGTATACATGCCATGTTAATTTATCAGAGGACTCAAACTTACGGTAACACTTTAGAATAGGGAACAATTCTCACTGTTAACTAGTTGCTTATTAGCATGCCTATTATTAACATGTTGGCTGTATATTAAAAATGTGTTATTATTATTATTAGTGCTTATAAAACACATATTCTGCATGACCATATTCTACATCCATAATCCTACCCAGAACCTAAACTTAACAACTACCTCACTAACTATTAATAAGCATGAAATTAGGAGTTTATTGAGGCAAAAGTTTTTGTCAATGGTTTCTTAATAGAGAGAATTGGACCTTAAAATATAGTGTGACCAAACTTACTGTAAAATAAAAAGTGTAATATCTGCGCCATTAGTATCACCAAACAGAATTGCACAAAAATGTGATTGTTTTCAAAGAGACTTCCTAAACATGCTTCTTGTCTGTCATTGGTTTGGCAAACAGGTAGTCACTGTACGCCAGGGTTGTTTCTTCACATTAAGGCTTTCCATCCCATCTAGCAGTCCGAAATTACTGAAACGTTTCCCTCGACTGGGATCGCTGGCAGTGGATGAATAAACCACTGCCTGCGTGAACTTTGTCCCTCATCAACCACACTGGTAGAGGAAATATCTTGTTTGTGATCCCTCCCCTCCAGACGGTTGTCTTTTGGCTGCAGCCTTAGATTTCACTCTTTTAATTTTTTAGTGGTCAATGCGACGACTAATCTGATTTGGACACCTTTCAAGCCAGGAGGGTAAACGGTTCTCTAGCTACAGTTCATTTGACGCGCACAGCCGTGTTTTGTGTTGCCTGAGTGTGGAGAGCTAAAATGATACAAATTCTTATCCTGCAATTATAACTGTTAGAGTCGTGTTATTCTTAGTGAATTCACTCGTTCAAGCATTGCTTCAATTATCATCAGGGGTAATTGTTTTCCACTCAGCTCCAACTGATGGGCAAAAGCAGTTCTTGATACCTGGGTTGATATCGTTGATAATAGAGTTGAGACTTGTTTTGTTTATTGTGCTGTTCTCTTATGAATAATGAAACTTTGACGTTCACAGCAGATACTTCAGATATTACATGAACTCGGTGTTTTAATAATTGGCCATTGCAAAGTAATGAACATGCACATTGCTCTTTATATAATGGGAAAGTGAGGTAAGCTGTGCCACTTTTTATTTAAGTTGTCCTCTAGTTAAAGAGAAATTAGACGTACTAACACACCCAATTGAAATGAGAAGATTACATGTAAAACATAATGTCATTGACACAACTTGGGGGTAAATGAAAGAAAGAAAGAAAGAAAGAAAGAAAGAAAGAAAGAAAGAAAGAAAGAAAGAAAGAAAGAAAGAAAGAAAGAAAGAAAGAAAGAAAGAAAGAAAGAAAGAAAGAAAGAAAGAAAGAAAGAAAGAAAGAAAGAAAGAAAGAAACAAGCAAGCAAACAAACAAACAAACAAACAAACAAAAAAAGCACTATCACCATTCAAAGTATTTTTTTTCTCCATACATTAAATTCAATTCAAAAGGGGGGGAATAATAAAAACTTAATAATGCACTATCCCCACCCAATGTATTATTTTTCTTTGTACATTCTTCACAAATTAGGGTAAAAAAACTTTAATATTTAAATGTAGTAAAATGCATTATTATTATTATTATTAATATTATTATTATTATTATTATTATTTGATTTTAAGAAACATAAATTAAATAATGTACTTTTGATTACTATATTAGTTAAAAGGGGTCATATGATGCGATTTCAATTTTTCCTTTCTCTTTGGAGTGTTACAAGCTCTTGCTGCATAAAGAAAATCTGTAAAGTTGCAAAGACTAAAGTCTCAAATCCAAAGAGATATTCTTTATAAAGCAACATCATATGACCACTTTAAGCTCCTGAAATGTATTTATGTATTTATGTTAGAAATGTTATGGTTTTACATTTAAAAAAATAATAATAGAGAAACAGTCACTTTTATATTTGTATTTTTAGTTTGATAATCGAGGCCTTTTTTTTACTGAACCTGTCCAAAATTTGTCCAAAAAACGTAGCCTATCTTATAAGGCGGTAATGTTGTTGTCTACCTTTTGAAGCATGTTTGCAATACCATGAAACACTAAGTAGGCTGCACACTAGATTTCGAAAGGTTTAAAGAAGCACTTCCTAAAAAATGTCTCCTTTGTCAGATGGCAAGTTTTGAACGTCAACCATAAAGTCAGCCAAAACTGTCTAAGAATCTCAAGAATTAAATCTGCACAAAAGACTTCAGACTTCATGGAGTGTTCCCTTTACCAACTGACTTTAATGTCAAGGAAAGGACACTTCACGCTATGCTACAGACATGCCAAACTCCACTTCATCACCCTCGTGCTTTTACAGCACATCTTGAAGCTGGCTTGTTTTCATCAAGAGAATGAAGTGGAGCCAAAAATGATCATGTCGTCATAATTCTATCACGTCCATAAATACATGTTGCAAAGTCGTAAAAAGATTCACTGTCTCTTTGGAAAATGTTGGTTTCCATTTGCTGCACAGAATTGCATAGTATATGACCCACCAGTGGTAGCAATGAATTAGATTGTCCAAATATGTGGGATGTAATGGAGAGTCCACAGAGCGGAGTGGTTAGCATATGTGTGTTTAGACACAAACGGCTGGCTCATAAAATCTGTGTTTTGATTGGCGGAATGATTCGCTGTGATTATGATGAGACAGATTTAGTGATCCCCACACCCACATTTCTCACTCAAACATCATTCTTCTTGTCCTTTGTCTCTTAATGTGCTCTAACCAGTAAAAACACTATGCAAAAGAATACTTAGACAACACAAAACATCACATTTAACTTCTGTAATGTGACATGTTTCCTAAAACAAAAGGCAATATTTGAATGGAAATAGTGTTGGGCGGGAATTCTTTTCATCATTATGAAAAAAAAAAAAAAAAAAAACGGATGGGACTTTAATGTGTTTAGCTCAGTGTTGTTAAAACCAATGCTAAAACGTAGCCATAAGGTTCTGTCTGTTAACTATATTTATTGCATTAACATTAACTACCAATGAGCAATACATTGCTACAGTATTTATTAATATTTGTTAACATTAGTTAATACAAATTCAGCTGTTAATTATTAGCTCATGTTAGCTCATGTCAATTATAACTAACATTGATAGATACAATTTTTGATTTTAATAATCTTTTAGTAAATGGTGGAATCAACATTAACCAAGATAAATGCTTCAGAAGTATTTTTCATTGTTAGTTTATGTCAACTAATGTAGTAAATTAATGTTCACAAATGGAACCTTACTGTAAAGTGTTAAGGCTAAACAACTAAAAATAATTGAAATAAAGATGAAATAAAATATAAACATTAAATTAAAACCTATGAAATATGAACTCAAAGGAAATATGAAAATACAAGCTAAATCTAAATATTAATAAGTACTATAATGGCATAAAAATAATACCAAAATAACACCAGTTAGGCTGTATTGGTTAATAATATTTTCTCCACCCAAATGGCTTTGATTATGATTCAGATAAGTAATTTCAAGTAAAATAAACAATTTCAAAGGAATTATTATTATTATTATTATTATTATTATTATTATTAGACTTACACTGAAACAAACAAATTAAATTAAATTAAACAATTTAAAATTTAAAATAACAAATAAAAAATTAAATTCAATTAACTAAATTTAATTATTTTAATTTAATTAAAATATGAAAATACAAGCTAAATCTAAATATTAATAAGTACTATAATGGCATAAAAATAATACCAAAATAACACCAGTTAGGCTGTATTGGTTAATAATATTTTCTCCACCCAAATGGCTCAAATGGCTTTTCAAATAAGTAATTTCAAGTAAAATAAACAATTTCAAAGGTATTATTATTATTATTATTATTATTATTATTATTGGACTTACACTGAAACAAACAAATAAAATAAAAAATAAACAAAACAAAAAAAATTACATTAAATTAAATTAAATTAAATTAAAT
>NW_015539980.1:119529-129743 GCF_001515605.1 Sinocyclocheilus anshuiensis
AAATGGCTTTGATTATGTTTCAGATAAGTAATTTCAAGTAAAATAAACAATTTCAAAGGAATTATTATTATTATTATTATTATTATTATTATTATTTGACTTACACTGAAACAAACAAATTAAATTAAATTAAACAATTTAAAATTTAAAATAACAAATAAAAAATTAAATTCAATTAACTAAATTTAATTATTTTAATTTAATTAAAATATGAAAATACAAGCTAAATCTAAATATTAATAAGTACTATAATGGCATAAAAATAATACCAAAATAACACCAGTTAGGCTGTATTGGTTAATAATATTTTCTCCACCCAAATGGCTTTGATTATGATTCAGATAAGTAATTTCAAGTAAAATAAACAATTTCAAAGGAATTATTATTATTATTATTATTATTATTATTATTATTATTATTATTATTATTATTATTATTATTATTATTATTATTATTATTATTATTATTATTATTATTATTATTATTATTATTATTATTATTATTATTATTATTATTATTATTATTATTATTATTATTATTATTATTATTATTATTATTATTATTATTATTATTATTATTATTATTATTATTATTATTATTATTATTATTTGACTTACACTGAAACAAACAAATTAAATTAAATTAAACAATTTAAAATTTAAAATAACAAATAAAAAATTAAATTCAATTAACTAAATTTAATTATTTTAATTTAATTAAAATATGAAAATACAAGCTAAATCTACATATTAATAAGTACTATAATGACATAAAAATAATACCAAAATAACACCAGTTAGGCTGTGATAGTATTGGTTAATAATATTTTATCCACCCAAATGGCTTTGATTATGATTCAAATAAGTAATTTCAAGTAAAATAAACAATTTCAAAGGTATTATTATTATTATTATTATTATTATTATTGGACTTACACTGAAACAAACAAATAAAATAAAAAATAAACAAAACAAAAAAAATTACATTAAATTAAATTAAATTAAATTAAATTAAATTAAATTAAATAAAAAAATACAAGTAATTTTCTGCCAGGACATTATCTGTAAATTTACAAACATTTATTTTAATCCTAAAACACAACACAGATGCAATGTACAATTCAAAATATGGGTAAAACTCCTGTGAAAATATGTTTCCTGTGGAAATATTTAGTATCGACTTATAAGCATGTGTGTTTGCCTTATTCAAAGGTGAGCTCAGCTCTTATTCTGACTTCAGCTCTTGCGTGAGCAGGCAGGACCAGCCAACACACATCAGACATTTATTTATTTAGGAAAGAAATCCCATCAGTGACTTATTTTGCATTTCTCTGGGCCGGAGGGCGTCAGACGGGACTGACCCCAGCATCAACCCCAAAGCGAAGAAAGCCGGCATTTGTGCCCCTCGACCCACATATATATATGCACTTATGCAACTCACAAGAGACTTTTGACTTTAAAGTTTGGCAGGGCTCAGTTTGCCCTCCGCATTCATATTTGGAGAGCCGCACTCCGGATGTCAGAGTGTGACTTCTCCTAACCTCTCTCCTTTTTCTCCTTCCATATGTCAAACTCTGGAAGAGTGAAACTTAAATAGAAGACTGGAAAACTTGTTCTCCTGAGCGCTGAGCTAATGCAACCACACCGTGCTTCTCCAGACGTCTCAGATGAACCCTTCATATTTTTTTCGTCTTCGATGCTCCAACATGAATATGCAGCAAATATTTAGAGGGCATTTATTTTAGAGGGGTAAACGTAATGGTATTTTCCTTCATTGTGTCTGTCATCATGTGGCGATTTCCCTCAGGCTCGCTTCAGACTGCACATGATGAATAATCTCATCATGCAAGTATGTTTCTATATGCATTTTTATACTCCTGCTTTGAATTAAGAGCCCATATTGATCTTCCACAGACACCAGAGAAGCACTTTCATCCAAAAGCACATTGCCCAGTCTGACTCGGCACAATATTGATAGATCATCAATATTTTACATTCTGCGCGTATTGACGAAGCAGTATCGCTTCTCAGACAGTCAATCATAATGCTGGCAACGACATAAATAAAAGCATTTATAAAATTAGATATTTTCGAGCTGCATATCAATGCTAAAAATTGCGCATGCATGTCAAGTGCTTTTGAGAATCGAAAAAAAAATGTTTTGTGATATAGTGATATATCACTTTTGAAGCAGCAGTAATCAAACAGACATATCATTGGTTTTATTCGAACATATTTTTAATGTTCCTCCCTGTGTCTTGCTCTCATTGCTGTTATGTGATAGTGTAGTTTTGATTTTTGAATAGAGAATCAAACAATGGAAGGCCGTGGAGGAATCAGCAGTCAGTGGGACACTTCAGGTGTCCTTTACTCCTCCTTGATTATTATCTTCCCAAATGGCTTGTCAATAAACGCTGTCTACACCATAATTTATCTATATTGCTCTATCAATATGAGCTGCACTGAAGGAGCAAATTAATAATGTCATCATGAATATGGCCCTTTCAATACATTTCAGACAAACATTAGGGTTTGATGTGTGTGTGTGTGTGTGTGTGTGTGTGTGTGTGTGTAAGTCGGTGCTTGAAATAAAAGCTTTTCATTTAAAAAAAAAAATGCAACAGTAAATTAAGGCCACATCAAGAGTGACTTCTAGATCACCAATTTTATATTTGCAGTAAGGGCCCATAGGGATCACTGTTGCATCAGCTACATGATTCAAAAGCTTTTATCTCACTGGTTGTTCGTTGTTCTTCAGTTATTTCTGTCGTATCACACAATGCACAGCTTCTTCAAAGTGAATTGAAACACACATCTCACATGATATGAGGCTGGACAAACAGCAGTCACAGAGTGCGAAAAACATGCATATCGCTCATGAAAGGTTACCGTGACCTTCCGCACAAAAGTCTCGAGTGTTTGTTCATTAAATCAGTCATTGTGTTTCGTCCTCTATCTCTCTCCGCACCCATCGCATCCCGACCCAAACGCCAGCGCTTCTGTTAGCTCTAGCCGTGTGATAAGTGTTAAACAAACTCACTTTCTGTGGCTCTCTCCCTTCTCACCTTTGTGCTCGCACAATGGGAATTTGACATTCCTTTAGTCATCCGTTTCACCGCCCGCTGTGTCTTTCTCACATGCACTGACAGGACAGGAGATGTTGATAAGAGTATAATAGAGAATCAAACAATGCTAAGCTGGGAGCGATTATTTTTAATTACCTACGGTGGAGCGTTCACTATCAGTGCGCTTTTAATGTTTGCCTTGGCCAACAAAAAAAAAGCTGCAAGCCATGAGCTTATTAAACCCGTGATATATGGTTTATCAGATTGTCGCTGGCTTCCTGGTATTTACAGCCCAAGTGTTTTTATTTCTTTGGAGCTTTTCGATGACAACTCCTTGATGAAAAATGGTTCGTGTAGTGAAAGCATAGGCCCATGTGGATATCTTTTGGTTAAGGCCCAGAATAATGTTTGGCCCAGTCTGTTTTGTTAAAGTTAAATGCTAACTGACATGCAATCTTGTGGCACGCTTTGATTCACATGCAACCGACGGAGCACAAGTCGTTTCAAACACTTCCCAATCTTGGAGCTTTGTTTTTTTGGGAAACATTTAGGAAACATAGGCTAATTGGAAAAAAAAAACATGCCTCTTACGGACATTTTTGCAAAACTCCAAAAACGTATTATGAATCCATCCATAGATTCTCCAAACTGCATGTTCCATGTAGGGCTGTGGTCTAAAAATATACCTATATCTACGTTTCACTGCAGTTTCCAGCTGAAATGAACACTAATGGCAGTAAAACGCCAACTTTGTCCCACTTTATATTAAGTGACCTTAACTACTATGTACTTACATCAAAAATTAAGTGCAATGTATTTATCGTGTTCATATTGTATTACAAAACACTTTTGCTGCTATTGAGGTGGGATATGGGTAAAATTAGGGACAGTGTAATTATAAATGTAATTACATAAATTAATTACAGATGTAATTACATGCAGGTATTTTTTTTAATATAAATACAATGTAAAAACATGTATGTTCACAATAAGTGCATTGTATCAAATGATTAATTTCAATGTAAGTACGTTTTACCATACATTTTTATGTGTGCGTCACATAACCAGCTCCCTATGTGTGACTTTTCTAACATAGTAAACTTGCTCGGTAGCGCACCTGGTACAGTATTGCACTTGCAATGCAGAGTGCTCTGGTATGAGTCAAAAGAGCGCAAAGACTTGTAAAAGCAAACTAAAACAGCATGGAAAAGGCATTTTATTTAACATGTTCTTTTGCTAACACGGTTGGTTAGGTTTAGGCTAGGGTTCAGTGTTGGTGCTATGTTATTTTCAAACTCGGTAGAGCATTAAACTTTCAGCGCCACTCACTGAACATATATTTACGAACTGTCATGATATGTACACAACTAACATAATAAAACATTGCCATATTTATATTCATGTTTCGGAGAAATTAAATGTTCTTAGAGCCACTCACTGGACAAATCAATTTGAAAAAGTGAGTAACATGCAAGATGCAACATAATGTCATTTTGCAGAACAAGTTTCTCCAGTGAGCCTGGGTTGCATTTAGGAGATCAGACAGCCTTTAACAGAGTGGTTTAGGTATGCATGTGCGATCGCAGTAATTAATCTGCTTTATTATGTTTGACATCATGGTTTTGTTCTGCTTCAGACTGGAACAATGAGGTCCAGAATGCAAAAAAAATACAGTTTCTTCAACCTCTGCAGTCAAATCTCGAATTCAGGTTTTCATCCGCCGCAAACTGAGCGACGGCCGCTTCAGCATTAATTGACAAGACCAATAACAATCACGCATTTACATATCTAAACTCTCCACGCTCAGCAAAACGAGAGAACTCTCTCAATAACTGTGAGGCAAAACTTTCACTCTGTGGCTTTCTCGGTGTGGTCGACTGAGCCAACAGGATGTCACTCACTCGGTTCAAAAGGCCTTGAGGTTGGTCTCTGCTGGTTCTTTTTGGAAACTTGCGGCTTTTGACATCCATAACCATCTATTGGCCGCGCAGCTATATTGCCTCACATTATCCAGACTTCAGGGGAATTGTTTTTGGCAACGCTCTCTGAAATTTTCCCACTGCAAAGCCCTTAAAATGTGCTTGCTTCACTCCATACCCCCAACGTCAAGCTGGGAGACAAACTGCTTCATTGCTCGCAAAGGTTTACCGAGCTTCTCTAATTGCAATTAGAGCGAAGTCCAATTAGCTTTCGACAACGACGCATTGTTGTAGGCGTGATCCAGGCCATCTTCAAACTGGTGCTTTGGGTGTCACGCAAAGCGCATGGAAATCCAGTCTGTGAGGCGAAGCACTGTTTTCTTTGTCCGTCGTATGTCTATTAGGGCAGCTGTGCTGGAAAATGTTGCTAGAATGTGTGCAGCGAGCTTGTTTTCTTTTGTTCAGTCTGTGTGTCAATATAAATAGGGCTGAGGTTGAGAAGAAGAAGTAGTCCTGATGGTGCCTGCTAACAAAGGTGGGCTTATAACAGTAATAACAGCACACACTTACTCCCTGGTGCTAAGTTGCTTGCATTGAATCAGCGCACAGGTGGCTGCGCTTTCTTCAAGCATGGCCTGCTCGTATTTATTTTTACAGTTCTCCTCCATAGTGCCTCTGTTTTCGGACACTTTCGAGCACTGTCAGCGTGACACGCTAATCACTAGAGCTTCACAGCGCTTTTCATTTACAAGAAACCCTGACAAACTTGTGTAAGCAGACATTCAGGGAAGCTTGTGAGAGCTCCAATTGTGCATTTTACGTCTGTTTGGGAAAAGCATTCTCACTCTCACGCCTCTCTATCTGTGGCACAAATTGTCCTGTCGCCAAAGAAGAAAAAAAAAAGGGAGAAAAGTTACAATTATTCTGACATGTCATAAATCACACCAGTACTTGTGGCAAATAATTTTTTCCAACCATCTAATTAATACATTATTTATTTGCTTGACACACACACACACACACACACATACACGTGACTGTAAGTCATTTATATGGCTGAGTGCTGAAGCATATGTAGATAATCACACACACACACACACACACATTTATCAAGAATTTTTTTTTTCCTTCCATTTAGAACATACGATAGACTATAAAACTAATAAAAAGGACTAAAATAATAAACTAAATTATTATTATTATTATTATTATTATTATTATTTTGGTGTATATATATATATATATTCATTCATTCATTCATTCATTCATTCATTCATTCATTCATTCATTCATTCATTCATTCATTCATTCATTCATTCATTCATTCATTCATTCATTCATTCATTCATTCATTCATTCATTCATTCATTCATTCATTCATTCATTTATTCATTTATTTATTTTCCTATGGGCATTTATTGTCCTATTTGGCCAGTCCTATTCAGAAAACTGCATTGACCTGTGTTTATATATTTCCAATACACAAACATCTGACAATAAAAGTCGAATATGCTGGAGAGCACAAGACAGGGGGGGAAAGCAATGCATTCAGTGTGTGTTTGACATAGTTTTGAGTTTGTTTTGCACAATTTGATACATATATTTATGGTTAGCATGAAACCCATGACCTACCTGAGAGCACCTGGTAGAGTTTTACAATCTAAACCGAGCTGTTGTGCTGAATATGTCACACTATTTCACACATTCTCATCACCCCACCAGCAAATTCACAACTTTTGGATCTATTTTTTATTTTTTTTTAGTTACATTATTAATTTCCTCAGAACTCTTCATTTTTAAAACCTTAGGACTTTAAAAGGAAAAACTCTCTCACCTGCTTCCTTAGAGCAAATGTACACCATTGGTCTAACAGCGAACTGCCAAGTAATTATACTTCACACACTTATAGGTCTGCATGTGTGTGTGTGTTTGTGTGTGTGTTTAGCGTGGGCTGATGAATTCATGTGATTGCACACACTGGTATGTGCTCGTGCATATGAGTGAGTTTATTGCTTTCACATGCTGCGGTGCAGAAAATGAAAGACATGAATGAAAAAAAAAACATAATAAATAAATAAATGAGGAATATGTAGATACTGGGTTGGGGTTCTTGTTTAAAATGTGTCATGTGAACACAGCAGAAGCGTAAGGTTGATTTTGGATACGTGCTGCTCTGACATAGCTGCAGGATTGAATTATGGATGTAAGTAGTTTAAGTAGACTTGTTTGAGTATTTGTGATGTAATTGCTTCCACTCGGGCGGCTTGGATACATTGACAGCCTAATTTAGAGAACCACAGTTTTTGGGCAGTCTGCAGAGCTGTCAATCAAACCCTGATAAAGGCGGTGCAGACTGTAGAGGGGATTCTGTAAAAAAGTCACTTATTTGGTTTGCTTTTCCCCCCTCAGTGACTCACTCTCTCACCTTTGCAATCACATTCACCTCATTCACGTGGATACTTACAGATGGAGCGTGCAAAATCAAGATGTACTCTATATTACAGGGACTTTCTGTGTTCAGAAAAGAACCAGATTGAGAGTAACAGGGCTGACAGTCGTACAGTTTATTTTGCCATTGCTAGCATTGTGTTCAAGGGCATCACACTTGAATCTGTTGATCAATCTGTTTTCTCCCAATAATCAAATATTTAACATATATAATCTTGGTAACAGAGCTGACGATGTAAGTTATACTCTGTAACAAAATATATAAAGGGGGGAGGGGGGAATAAACAAACTAACAAATGAATGAATGAATGAATGAATGAATGAATGAATGAATTAATAAATGAATGAATGAATTAATTAATTATCGTCGTGAAACATTATAAAAATCTACTTGCAGAGTTTACTTCCTGTGAAGTATTTATTTATTTGTTTATTTATGAAATGCACATTATTTTAATGGTAAGAGGGTCAAGACATGTTCTTTTTAAATGTGTGTTATGTCATCTAAAATCTAAGAATATACAATAATTGTTCATTTTTGCTAATATAGGAAGACATTTTAACTGTGCAGGACTGTCAAAATAAAAGAGTCAACCTTATTAAGAAAACAGCATTATTATTTATTTATTATTATTATTATTATTATTATTATTATTATTATTATTATTATCAAATTAGGGTTAATTCAGGATAATTGGGACATTTTTCCCCCACTCATCTCAATGGCAGGAAGTGTCATAATATACATGAATTCACCCTATATATATCTTTGTATGTACAGTAAGTATGCTTGCATGCATGTATGTATAATTTCTGCTGATTTGTAGAAAAACTGTAGAAAATCTTTATTTTAGCTAACAAGCATTATTTTTGGAAATCCCTTTTTTCTTTTTTTTATAAGCTGTGCTTTTACGTTTTTTTTTTTTTAACCTTTACATGTAGATATTAAACAAAAAAAAGCACTTTTTACAGAAAAAAGCATGAGAAGGTGATACTACTGTAAACTACACAACAGTCCTTCTGTCTACTCCTATTAAAAATATTAGTCTCACAGCACTCTGATTCAGTGTGTGCGTGCGTGTGTGTGTGTGTGTGTGTGTGTGTGTGTGTGTGTGTGTGTTTGTGTGTGTGTGCGTTATTAAGCCTATCTAAAATCTTCAAATGTCAGGTTCAATCCAACACAACATCAGCGTCCTGCAGAACCTTTGCACAGGCTCACACACCCTCCATTCAGAGGATGAGACAGGAAATGGGTTCAGTGTCAAACCTGCATATGGCCCAATAATCCCAGAGCACAGCCTCTTCCTGTTCTGCTCTGAATGAGCCACTGAGATTCATACGAGCTCCCATTATCTCCAAACCTGGAACAAGCTGGCTTCTCATACGAGCGACACTGGGTGCTTTCTCAGATAAATATCCCTGAAGGCCTCCAATGCCACATCTCCTCCAACTGTCTAGCTTAAATGTATATATTTATAAAGTCCTGCTCCCATCAGTCAGTGATTAAACTTTAGCATTCATTTGATCGCAGGAGATGGTTTAACCTGCGCTGCTGTGGCGACGGCCCGGCGGGGGGCGCAGATTCAGACGACAGTCTCATCACTCACTAGCCATTTAATGCTCACTTCTCCACACGTCTCAAAGCTCGCTTGCAATCTCCTCTATAGTCACAGTCTTTAGAATATTCCACTTCATACTGAACTAAGTGTCCATGAAGAGCATTTACAGTATACTGTCGATTACCTCAATGTGTCAAAGTAGTTTGACATCAACAGGATGAAATGGACACTTTTACAGTTCAAATATTAATTAATTAAGTGTTCCTGTGGCTCAGTAGTAGAGCATTGCATTAGCAGCACAAAAGGTCGTGGGTTCGATTCCCAGGGAACACACATACTGATAAGAAATGTATAGCACTGTAAGTCGCTTTGGATAAAAGCGTCTGCTAAATTCATAAATTAATTAAATTAAAATATTACTTCAATTTTAATAATGAAATTAAATGCAATTATTGTACAAGACTGTACTTGTGACTCTCTTTCAAATATTCAATTCAGTGCTGATTTCAGGCCATAAAAATTATAAGATGTTGTATTTGTTAGTAGTCATTAGTAATCATTAACTAATGTTTAGAAGCTAATCATTAACTGTTTATCTTTTTTTTGTCTTCACAGCAAATGCTGAATGATCATGAAACGTCGTCTCAAGACAGCTGTATTAAAAAGGTAGGATTCACTTCATGTCAGTCCTCCCCTCTCGACATGTCTAACACATGTATGCTGATATCACCACACACAAATATTAATAACACAAAAGCAAAACGACAATCAATAATTTGTTCCTATAGGGTTTTATTTGCTATCATCTATCTATCTATCTATCTATCTATCTATCTATCTATCTATCTATCTATCTATCTATCTATCTATCTATCTATCTATCTATCTATCTATCTATCTATCTATCTATCTATCTATCTATCTATCTATCTATCTATCTATCTATCTATCTATCTATCTATCTATCTATCTATCTATCTATCTATCTATCTATCTATCTATCTATCTATCTATCTATCTATCTATCTATCTATCTATCTATCTATCTATCTATCTATCTATCTATCTATCTATCTATCCCATGTCAATACATTTTAACAATGTAGATACATTATAAGTTAATCAAATTATAATGTATCTAAAATAGGTTTTTCTTTCTTTCTTTCTTTCTTTCTTTCTTTCTTTCTTTCTTTCTTTCTTTCTTTCTTTCTTTCTTTCTTTCAA
>NW_015539980.1:129917-131813 GCF_001515605.1 Sinocyclocheilus anshuiensis
TTTTTTTATAAGGTGTTCTTTTACGTTTTTTTTTTTTTAACCTTTACATGTAGATATTAAACAAAAAAAAGCACTTTTTACAGAAAAAAGCATGAGAAGGTGATACTACTGTAAACTACACAACAGTCCTTCTGTCTACTCCTATTAAAAATATTAGTCTCACAGCACTCTGACTCAGTGTGTGCGTGCGTGTGTGTGTGTGTGTGTGTGTGTGTGTGTGTGTGTGTGTGTGTTTGTGTGTGTGTGCGTTATTAAGCCTATCTAAAATCTTCAAATGTCAGGTTCAATCCAACACAACATCAGCGTCCTGCAGAACCTTTGCACAGGCTCACACACCCTCCATTCAGAGGATGAGACAGGAAATGGGTTCAGTGTCAAACCTGCATATGGCCCAATAATCCCAGAGCACAGCCTCTTCCTGTTCTGCTCTGAATGAGCCACTGAGATTCATACGAGCTCCCATTATCTCCAAACCTGGAACAAGCTGGCTTCTCATACGAGCGACACTGGGTGCTTTCTCAGATAAATATCCCTGAAGGCCTCCAATGCCACATCTCCTCCAACTGTCTAGCTTAAATGTATATATTTATAAAGTCCTGCTCCCATCAGTCAGTGATTAAACTTTAGCATTCATTTGATCGCAGGAGATGGTTTAACCTGCGCTGCTGTGGCGACGGCCCGGCGGGGGGCGCAGATTCAGACGACAGTCTCATCACTCACTAGCCATTTAATGCTCACTTCTCCACACGTCTCAAAGCTCGCTTGCAATCTCCTCTATAGTCACAGTCTTTAGAATATTCCACTTCATACTGAACTAAGTGTCCATGAAGAGCATTTACAGTATACTGTCGATTACCTCAATGTGTCAAAGTAGTTTGACATCAACAGGATGAAATGGACACTTTTACAGTTCAAATATTAATTAATTAAGTGTTCCTGTGGCTCAGTAGTAGAGCATTGCATTAGCAGCACAAAAGGTCGTGGGTTCGATTCCCAGGGAACACACATACTGATAAGAAATGTATAGCACTGTAAGTCGCTTTGGATAAAAGCGTCTGCTAAATTCATAAATTAATTAAATTAAAATATTACTTCAATTTTAATAATGAAATTAAATGCAATTATTGTACAAGACTGTACTTGTGACTCTCTTTCAAATATTCAATTCAGTGCTGATTTCAGGCCATAAAAATTATAAGATGTTGTATTTGTTAGTAGTCATTAGTAATCATTAACTAATGTTTAGAAGCTAATCATTAACTGTTTATCTTTTTTTTGTCTTCACAGCAAATGCTGAATGATCATGAAACGTCGTCTCAAGACAGCTGTATTAAAAAGGTAGGATTCACTTCATGTCAGTCCTCCCCTCTCGACATGTCTAACACATGTATGCTGATATCACCACACACAAATATTAATAACACAAAAGCAAAACGACAATCAATAATTTGTTCCTATAGGGTTTTATTTGCTATCATCTATCTATCTATCTATCTATCTATCTATCTATCTATCTATCTATCTATCTATCTATCTATCTATCTATCTATCTATCTATCTATCTATCTATCTATCTATCTATCTATCTATCTATCTATCTATCTATCTATCTATCTATCTATCTATCTATCTATCTATCTATCTATCTATCTATCTATCTATCTATCTATCTATCTATCTATCTATCTATCTATCTATCTATCTATCTATCTATCTATCTATCTATCTATCTATCTATCTATCTATCTATCCCATGTCAATACATTTTAACAATGTAGATACATTATAAGTTAATCAAATTATAATGTATCTAAAATAGGTTTTTCTTTCTTTCTTTCTTTCTTTCTTTCTTTCTTTCTTTCTTTCTTTCTTTCTTTCTTTCTTTCTTTCTTTCAA
>NW_015539980.1:134523-142297 GCF_001515605.1 Sinocyclocheilus anshuiensis
TATCTATCTATCTATCTATCTATCTATCTATCTATCTATCTATCTATCTATCTATCTATCTATCTATCCCATGTCAATACATTTTAACAATGTAGATACATTATAAGTTAATCAAATTATAATGTATCTAAAATAGGTTTTTCTTTCTTTCTTTCTTTCTTTCTTTCTTTCTTTCTTTCTTTCTTTCTTTCTTTCTTTCTTTCTTTCTTTCAAGCAAACATTCTTCACAGTGCATCTTTATTTCAGTACGTTTGATTCATGTTTAATTAACTTATTTTTGTTTTGTTTTGAACGGTTTCTTTTTAATGTTTCACTCAAACCAGTTTGTGAATAGTTTGTGAATCACTCAGTTTAATTCCATTTAGCTTTAAACAATGCAACATTGACACAATGTAACTTAAACTGCGTACTGTACAGCGACATCTGAGAACAATATAGTGATGATTTTAGAAAGCAATCCCACTTAATTTACTATAATAACCCGACCTCTGAACAAAATTGTGTTGTGTTGCATATCAGTGTCTTTCAGAACTATGGATGTGATATTTTGTCAAAATGTTTTATGCACCAACTGTGTCTGTGTGTGTGTGTCCGCACGCGCGTGTGTGTGTGTGTGTGTGTGTGTGTGTGTGTGTGTGAGGGCAGAATCAGCCCTGAGGTTATGTAATGAAAACATCTGTGCCAGATAATCTATAACATCATCCATCTATTTTTCTCACACCCCACCCTGTGTCTCTAAGAAGCATCTGTGTCAGACAGAAAAACTGCTTTTATTAGGAGAGCTGAAAGATTTCTTAAGTCAAATCCCAACAGACAGACAAAAAGAAAAAGAGCTTTTTCCATTTATTTATCCTTTGCTTTTAACCCATTATCCCTCCTTCACAACACAAACACTTAGAGATGCCTATCTGAGTCTGTCCATATCTGTCCAGCGCTGACCCTCACACACACACACACACACACAAGCCTTGATCTGAGCTCTTTTAGATGTAATCCACCACACTGTGTCCCAAAAGTGTGCACTTGTGATTGTGTAGACGTGTGTGTGACACGTAAGCTTACAGTGAACTGACAATGATAGTACACAGAGACATAGATTAATTATAGAAAATCAATGTGTTGTAATTGTATTTGAAACAGATCGCCTCCGGGATTGTGCCTGCGTGGTCTAGCTGGATATGAAAAAATGTTGCTTTGTAAATGTAGCTAAAACAGGCGGCTGATGTTTTAATGAGAAGGAGATTAATGGCTCTTTTCTCTGAGACGGTATCAGTGCTTTTGTGGCTCCTGCTGCGACCCATCTTTCATAGACTTTAAAAATGCCCAGTGTTATTTTAACTTGCATTGTTTATATCTAGGAGTGATAAAGGTCTGATAGTACAATCATGACAATTTGTGTCAGTAAAAGCACCAATATTGAAATGTTAGCCAACAACAATTTTTATAAATTGTAAAAAAAAAAAAAATGATATCAGTTATTGCAATATCATATATGTTATAAATCTGGAATTACAATGAATAGTCCCGACACTATACTATGTGAACAACCTACAATTGTTGGTGGATATATGTGTTGTATTATGGTGGATATATATGTTGATCTTTGCCACTATCCTTCAAACCACTAGGTTTTAGCCATTTGTCAGCAAGTTTTTAATAATTTAAAATATAATACAAATTTAATGTGATCACTTTTTATTTGATATATTTCAATAAGTATGTTGTGTCATTTTTAAATAAATATATGTTATGCTGAGTGATGATGAAACATTATTTCACCCATATTTTGACATTTTGTTTTCAAAAAGGTTCTATGAAACATTAAAGTTTACTCTTTATTTGTATATAATGTGCTTTTTTATATAATTGGGAATTTAATTTGACGCATATTATTTTTTAATTAATTTAATATATAGTTGGAGAACATTTAAGGGAAACAAATTTATATTAATAATCTTTCAAGCTTAGCTTTCTTTTCTTTTTTGAGGTATAAAACCATGACAAAAAATGTATAGCATTTTTTTCACATGTTCAACTATATATAAGAAATTATTATTATTATTATTATTATTATTATTATTATATATATATATATATATATATATATAAACATTTTTAAGGTAGATTAAAGAAAAATGGCAATTTTTGCATTGTACCTTAATATTTATAGCTCTCACACATGCCATGTGGCACATTGCACCACTTTTTTTTTTGTCGTCTTCTTCTTTTCATGGAAAGGTGAAAGGAGAGTTGCTGTACCCATTAACATCAGTAAAAGGAGGTCTGTCCGCAGTGGAAATTAATCTCTAATGTTATCTTAACTGAACCAGGAAAATCTGCTCCTGTAAAAATATCATCTCAAGCAACCCTGCGAATTTAGGGCATCTGATTATGCCCCCAAATAGCATTACAGGTCAGGAGGGGCATCGTGCAGCCCTGAGGCGAGTCACCTCAAATGTGACTGATTGATTATCATGATCATTTGTTTGAAATGATTATCTGGATATAATAATCACCGCCGTTCACCCCCTGCCTCGTGCTGCATTTTCATGCTCTCTTGTTCCCCCGTATAATGCGCCTCCATCAGAAATGGCCTCTGGTTATGGAGGCGTAGTAACAGGGGCCTCCCGGTCGGGTCCTCAGGGGCTGGGGGGCCCCATTGATGAATGATGACCCAAAGGAGCCTGAAATCAGAGAGAATAAACAGGGGGAAGAAGAGAAGAGGAGAGGGACAGGGAAGGCTGGTAACTATCTGTAGCGGAGGGCAATTATACGGCAGGCCAGGCAGCCCCAGGGGCAGCAGATCGCTCTGAAGAATGCAGAGGGGACCTGACCACCCAATACACTCACACACACATACGGTGGGACCGATGGGAAAGGAACGGAGAGTTTTTGCTTTTTCATGAAAAAGCATTAAGGGAATTTGACAAGCTAATCATGCGTCGTTTTACAAGCCTGATCTGAACGACAATCGCAAAATGACCCTTCATAACGAGATTTCAAAGCACATTAAATGTTTTACGAGCATCTGCTAGCAAACACAGATCTAAGCGATTCGAACGCAGAGCAGTTAACTAGTTTTGCGTCTGAACGCTTTTAACGACGCTTTCTAACTGTCACTTCAGGAGCTCGTTTAAGGGAAAGCGATTCCACGCTGAAACATGCCTGTTCAATTAAAACAGAAAGCTTTCTCATGCACTCCAGCGCTAGACGGTCTGAAAACACAGAGAAGTTAAAGACGTTTAGCCTTTTCTGTCACTACGAGGGGAGGAGGGTTGTGTAGAAATAATATTTTTGGTTTTTAGCATGACTATGAGAAGACTTAATGATAATATCTCTTCTCGGCCCCTGGCTCGGTTACGTTTTAATGGCCCCTGACTGACAATCTTTCTTTCTGTGTGGGTGCTTTCTGTGTGGGTGGGGGCATGTTATTTAGAAAGATACTTTCTCTTATTTGAGGAGAACGATCAATTAGGCCGTGTATGATTGTTTAGATATTTCTTCAGGTGTGATAGCTGCTCAGCTCATATTGTAGTGAAAATTAAATCAGAATTGACCTACAGTAAGGTATCATCAAAATGCAATAACTATTAAAAAACGTTTTTTTCAACCCCTCCCTTCCAGCCAACTGTAAAAAAGAGAATGCTAATCCCAATCCAATCAATTACCAAAGAATATAGGCTATTCAAGTCAATGTGTTTATAACTGAATAAGCATTTCACTAAATAATTACATAACTTAAATAGCTGTTCTACGCTATTTGCGATATTTGCGTCACGCACACTGTTCACGAATCTCGCGTACGCGTAAAAACTCAAGTAGGGCTTTAGACTTTAGTTAATGAAGATGTTTTTAATGAAACCCGAGAGATTTCTTTCCTTTCGTTGAAAGTCCAATCCACCAAAATTTTGATGCTTCAGAAAGAAATCGTAAAAGTAAGCTAATCCATAGTAATTGAGTGGTTTAATTCAAGTCTTGCTTGACGCATACAAACAAACCAAATTGGTTCACGTGCAGGGTTGCCAGGTTTTCACAACAAAACCCGCCCAATTGCTACTCAAAACTAGCCCAAAACTAGCCCAATCGCGTTTCGAGGGGGATCCCCTGGTAAAAGCCGAAACGTTTTTTAATATATAGTTTATATATATATAGAGAGAATATATATCATAGAGAATATATAGGGGTAAAATACACGTTTTTGGTGGGGTTCCCCTGGTAAAATTCGCATTTTATTAGCTAAATATCACGTTATTGGGGTCGCTTAAATCCACGGACATGAAAAACAACCCAACAGTGTTAAAGTAGCCCAATTCTGCAGGAAAACCGCGGATTTGGCAACACTGTTCACGTGTGTCAAGTACGCTTGACTGTTGCCCATTTTTGATGTGCTGTATGTATGTGTGTTAATCAGTGTTTATATGCGAATTAAAGCCTATATTAAATTTGTTTCTCATAAAAAAGCAATTGTGTTTCTTTAGAAGACTTGGATTAAACCATCCAATTAATTTGGATTTCTTTTACAATGTCTTTTTAGGCGATCTGAAGTGTCAAGCTTTGATTTAAAATGAAGGCTCAGAAATCTCTCCGATATAATTAAGGAATATTTTAATTTGTCCCTCAAAGATAACTGAAAGTCTTTTGGATTTTGGAACAAAATGATGAGTAGATTTTTGGTTGAACTAAGCCTTTAGTATGTAATAAAGTGTTTGAACCTTTTACATTTTGAGGTGTAATCTTCCAGACTTCCAATAATAGAGCATTACTGTACATTACACTCAATTTTTATATTAATAATTTTTATATATTTTTTCTAATCGTAGGAATGATTTTATATTAATAATTAATGGTCAGCATGACATGGATGCTACACATGGATGCTTGTTGTAAAAACAAATTCTGTAAAATTTACGGTAAAAATACGGCAGCTGTGGTTGCCGGAATTTTACTGCAAAAAAATACAGTAGTAACATTGTAGGTTTTACGGTTTTAACTTAAATTTATGGTTAAATACTGTAATTTCATTAACTGGTGCAATGTTAATATACCAACCTATTGAAGTACTGAAATCTGTTTTGTACCTTTGTAATACACTGATAACCACCAAAAGCAGGTGGTGATGAGAAAGTCACATGATGAACCAGAGCCCATCACAAGCAGCTTTTAAATAATAACATATATAGAACATGCACAGTGTCATTCACACAGACACTAAACACCATCATGGTAACACACATGAAACTGAAATAATGCAATAAACATTCATTTACCAACATTAGGTGTAACACACAACCCTAATATACAAAACTGATAAGAAAAAACTAAGAAGAAACATTGTTATTTAATCAACAAAAAATAAAACATCAAATTTGAAACGTAACGCAGGGAATTCTGGGAATGTCAATTTACGGTTATTCACTGTAAATCATACGGCCTTTTTCACTTCCAATAACGGTATACTACCTTAAAATTACATGTAATGTCTAATACAGTTTTTCACCGTATATAGTAGGGGAATTTACCGTTAACCATTTAACAGGTTTTTACTGTAGCATTTTTACAGTCTTTTACCGTTAAATACCATTTAACGGGTTTTTACTGTAGCATTTTTACAGTTTTTTACCGTAACATTTTTTACAGTGTATCAAAACGCCTATTCCTGCGTCATGAGTCAAACGAATGGAATGATACAAACATTGTCTTTTCACTGTCAGTTTACGGCACTTCGTCTTCTCACACCCATAGATACACGTACATAAAAACCCCTGAAATATGCGAAGGTTGTTTGTTAGGGCGGATACGAGGCATTTTTTTATCTGGCCTCTTATTCCCAAGGGCCTCTCCTGTCATTCTATCGCTCCTCTTTGACAAAAACAGAACACAAATGTCTCTTTCTGCCACATCTGTGGGAATTGTCCTTTCCAGAGCAGAATGCTGTCATTATCCCTGATCTTCCCAGCGTTCGCAGGACTAGAGCCTCGGATACAGTGTGAAAAGTAAAATGTGTGTGTGTGAGAGCGAGATCAGTGATTGAGGACGGAATGATCCATTGTGGACAGAAGCCGGTCTGTGACGGCGCAGCTCCTCTCGGCTGTGCTGGAATTTAAGTGGGAGCGAGTGAAGAGGGATGCAGAGCAGATAGAAGGCTGCTGAATGAGCAGTATATTAACTATTTAAAGCGCCATCACTCTATTTTCTCTTTATGATGTCTGAAGGGAACTTTCCTCAACTGTCTGCGAACAAAGACAGGATAGAGTGGCTCGCTTTGTCTTTACTCAAAGTCCTCTTCTATTTCTCTGAGTGGGTGTTCATTAATTCAGTTGTGTGAATTAAGTCTGAGTGAATATAATAACATGTGACCGGGCTGCTGTTGACATGGAAACCCTTTCTAAAGACGGTATAGGTTTGGGACGGTTGGGGTGCCCTCGCGGTAATGGTGGTTTGGTGCTCTTTCCGTACGGGGGACGCATTTGTTTTTGCTGTCTCAGAGCAGGGACAGCCATGTTCCCAGGCTCATTTCTGGACTGCAACTATGTGTGCAGTGGCCCCAAAACTATTTGAACACTAAACTCCTAAAATGTCATCGCGTTATGTAACAAAATATCAAACCAAGTGGCATTTATTTTAAAGAGAGATAGCACATACACAGTTTGCAAGCAAAGTAAACATTATTTTGTTTGGTTTAAATGATTGATACAGTTTTAGAAAATCATTGTGACTTTTTGTGGTTGTCAAACTTTTTTTTTTTTTTTTTGAAAGAAATTAATATGTTATGAATAAAGACACTTTATATTGATTAAAAGTTACAGTAAATACATTTATAAAGCTACAAAAAAATCTGGTAACCTTTTTAAGTAGTTGCTTATTAGCATACATATTACTAGCATATTGGCTGTTTATAAAGCACATATGAATGCATGACAATATTCCAGATCCCTTAACCCTAATACCTTAATATAATTGCTACAACAACTACATTACTTACTATCAATAAACTCTTAATTAATTTTGAATATGTGTTCCCTAATCTTAAAGTGTTACCAAAATCCCGTTTTCAAATAAATACTGTTCTTTTGGAATTTCTGTCATCAAATAATTATCAAATAATAATAAAAAAATATTAGGCAGCACAACTGTTTTCAGCACTGATAATAAGGAATGTTTCTCAAACAGCAAATCAGCATATTAGAATGATTTCTAAAGGATCACGTGACACTGAAGACTGGATCACTGAATCACAGGAATAAATTGCATTTTTTTATATATATATATATATTAAAACAGAAAATGCTTGTTTTAATTTGTAGCAAAATTACACAATATCACTATGTCACTGTATTTTTTTTAAACAATCAAACAAACAAACACAATAAATAAATAAATGATAGATAGATAGATAGATAGATAGATAGATAGAAAAAAAATAAGAAATCAGGAAGGGGGCCAACACTTTTTCACACCACTGTATATGCATAACTCATGTGGCTCATAACACACATTGTTATTTTCATTACATACTGTAAAATGGCTTTTGCAACACATTTAACTCTCGTAATGTAATGCTGCTACTTGAGCTGAGTAAGAAAGAGAATGAGAAAGAATGAGTAATAAGTTGACATACTTGCAAAGTTACCCACAGTGGTCACACTTTATTTTAAGGTCCAATTCTCGCTATTAAGAAACCATGAACTACGACTTGTGCCTCAATAAACTCCTAACTTGCTGCTTATTAATAGTTAGTAAGGTAGTTATTAAGTTTAGGTATTGGGTAGGATTA
>NW_015539980.1:142741-146835 GCF_001515605.1 Sinocyclocheilus anshuiensis
TAAACAGCCAATATGTTAGTAATATGCATGCTAATAAGCAACTACTATAGTTAATAGGGAGAATGGGTCCCTATGCTGTTATATGTGTTGAATATCTCTAAAGTGGACTAGCGAAATAAAGTGTTCCCAACTGTTCCCTAGTTTAGGGCCCCATTTATGTCTGACGCAAATATTTCCTCTCTAAAAATGTCACTTTATTGATTGAATCCTCAGGTTTTATTCATGAGCATTTTTGATGTGATTTGGCTCATTGTTTTTGAATTCCAGTGCATTTCTGTGTGAGTATGTAATGTATTGATAGCATATAGAAAAGCTGCTACACAAGTTAGCGCATTGTCTGAATCTAATTTTGGCATGCTGAAAATGTTTCAGACCTACAATCCCAGTGACCGACTTTAGCTGGTTTCAGATGTCATTCTGCTTAACTGACCTCAATTCTTAGCCGTGTCAGTATTACTTGATAAATGGTGTCTTTGAATCACTCTTATCTCTGTGAATTGTGTTGTCGTTAGCATGCTCACCACTCCACCGTCTTGCAAAATCCCTTTCAAAAGCAGATCCTGCTGAAGTTCACAAACAGCTCGTTTCTCATCGTATTGTGGTGCCTGTCACCTCAGAAAAGAGCCCAAATCCCTGGTTTGTTTAGGAGATCATGTGATAAATGCTACGGCGCTAGCGTTCAAGACGGCTGACCCGAGAGTGCAGCGCTGATCATTCGCTTTCACAAACCTTTTGTTTGCCGAAGAATCTGCGAAAGCTTCCTAGTTATATTTGCAAATAAATGATAATCGTTATGAGGACGTAACAGAGCACTGCTTATTTGGAAATGAGGGTTATGATGCTATTGATCTTCTCTTTACTCTGAAATGATGGCAAACAGAACTGAAGAATGATTACGCACCCGATGAATCCTCAAGGACAATAATGCAATGTTATTTGGATTGGAATTTTTGTAGCGCTGAGCTATTTAGATCTACAGTACAACACTGTCTTGAGTGCCTTACAACATTTATTACATAATAAGAACATTAAGGACGCAATTTTGCATTAAAACATTGTTTTATTAAACAAATATATTAGCTGCATGGCTCCATTTTTTTTTTTATAGAAAACTAAAACTATATTAAAATAAAATAAAATAAAATAAAGAAATTTCTTCAGAGGCCCAAACTTAGCAAAAATATGCAGTTTCTATTGTGCGGAGCAAAAAAAAAAAAAATAATAAAAAATAATAATAATAATAATATGGAGATATATATATATATATATATATATATATATACTTAAAAAACAATCTGTAAAGATTTCACAGCCAAGATTTCAAGACATGTGAACCATGAGATGAAGGGGGATGTTTTTACAATTATACTAAAATACCTTTTATTTGCTAATCAATCAGACGGCAGAAGGCATGTAGTAGATTGTTTACTTTAGGTTTTTTAGCAAAGTTGTGACCGTGTTGATCATTTAGATGGCTTAAAATGTTGCATATCAAATATGATGCAGTAGGCTTTATGCACAGCTGTTGTTGAACAGGTGTTACACATCAGAATTGTTAATACATCATACATTTTAGCACAACTGGAACTCTGTATTAATCCTTAGCATCCATAACTAGAATTATACATTTGTATTAACCATTAATTGCATTTTACTTATAATATGTCATATTATTCATATCTGATTTTGCAGCTTCAGATTGTTGTTGACAGGGAAGTTGTTGACAGAAATGTGTAATTGTTGTCAGGAGGAGCTGTATGTATTTGTACTGTTTTCCATTAGTATGGCGAGCGGTGCGATGTGTCTGTTTTGTTGGACCGCACACATGAGCAGAGAAATCCCTCTTGAAGCTGAGTGTTGTTCTAGAGGAATCCAGATGTGTGTGTGGAAGCTAATGTGACTCCATCTGTGGCACACATGGGAGAGATTGTGTAGTAGTGGGAACAATCCAGGGTCACTCGCAGCCGGAGCCCTTGATTTTTCACAGGTTCTCTGTTATCAATGAGCCAAACTTCACACACACACACACACACACACACACACACACACACACACACACACACACACACACACACACACACACCCATTAAAGCCACTCAGAGTGGCACTTAACTGTTTAAAAATGGTTAAATTCTAAATCACACATTACTATTTTAACATCAACAACAACAATGATGATGATGATAATAATAATAATATATAAATTATTAAGAAAAATCCAATTAGCAGTAAAAAATATATCATATTTGTCCAGTATTTTATTTTATTTTTTTCTGGTTTAAATGTATATACATTTTATTGCAAATCAGCTTTTTTGATAGTTCAATCAAGAACCGAGAACACTGTAAGAAAAAAAAAGAAAGAAAGAAAGAAAAAAGGGTGACCTAAAATTAAACATATAAATTACTGTTTTATCAAAGTAAAACATTGTATTTAACATCACTGAATCAACCTACACTGTTTAAAAAAAATGTCAGCATGCATTTCTAACACTCAAACTAATTTAACCAATATACAATATTCATACACAATATTCAACTTTTTTTAAAGTTTATTTTTTTATAAACTGTAAGTCAAACTAATTTGAGCCAATTTGATTACTTAAGAATTTAAGGCAGCAACTAAACCTAAGTTTTTAGGTTGAAGTGGGTGGATTTGTACTTTTGTTTTATTTATTTGTTTTACAGTGATATACATCAATTTATACCAACAAAACAAATGATGTGTGGGTTAAATTGAGTAGAAACAAGGTAATAATTGCAGGTTGCCACTTTTGACAGTGTAAAAAATGATTAATTGATGAAAAATGTTGTAAAAGTGCTACTTTAGAGAAGCTAATTTTATTAAGTAACTGGTCTTAAAATCATTAATTAATCATTAATTTGTTAAAGTTAATATCCAAAAGCCAGACTTTCATAAAACGTAGTTTATGAATTTTACACATTTTAGCACATCAGTAGAACAATTTGACTCCATGGCATGGTGCTTTTCACATTTTGTGCTCCTGCTTTCCCAGAAATGTGTAAAGATCCAGTTACCGAACAAAAGCAGTCCTAGTTCGGGGAAATAAAGCAGCATAAAAACAAAGGCGCTGTGGATGGAATTAGTCAGTAAGAACATGGGGAGGTTTAAAGCTTTCGCAGTTCGCACCCTGACTCAGATGTCTTAATAAAACAGGGATTCAGCCCCCTCCTCAGCATTTGGGCTTCGAGGGTTCAATCTTTATTATGGCGCATTACCCCACCGCGAGCTCTCTGGTCCCGCCTGGCACCGTAGAGCCGCTCAAATGAACTGTTAAATAACTCCACCTAATCCTGAGCCCTGAAACAATAGGTGCTTGGAACATCCATTTTCCATCCATCAATCAAGCGCTTAGGCTTTGGAGATTTAGCATTAATTATATACATGTAGAAAGTGGCGGGCGTCTCGGGACAACCTCGCTAGAATCCCGCAGAGAAGGCCTGAGCGTGAGGGAACCGAGAGTGAAAGAGTCTGCTTCACCCTCAGATCAGCTGATGCTAACAGTTTGTTTCCATAAGAAAGACATCAGCCATTGTGTCTTTGGCTGGGTCATTGTTTAAAAAGGGAGCCTTTTTTCAGGTTGATAACGTGATTTTTTTATTATTATTACTTTTGTAAGATTCCTCTCAGATGAACATTGTATTTAAATGCATCTTAAGCTACATAAAGCTATTTTTTTTAACAATATTAGCACATAATTAAGCCTCTAGCGAATCTTATAATGTGCTTGCAGAAATTTCAACAAATCAAATTTCATTTATCAGTTTTTAGAGTTATTGGAAATGAGACATTAACTTCAGTTAGCATTAACATTAACTTCAATGAGACATTAATGCCTCAGTATATAAATAATGGTAAAGTAAAGTTTTCTTCTTCTTCCTCTTAATAAAGCGTCTTTATAATTAAAAATGGTTCTTTAGATTATTCAAATGTTCTTCACAATAAGAAAAAAAAAACGTTATTTTAGGAAATGTTCACTAAAAGGTGATTTGGAGAACACAAAGCTGTTTTATGGCATTGCAGCAAACAAACAAACAAACAAATAAATATGTAAATTAAAAAAAAAAAAAAAA
>NW_015539980.1:146951-147291 GCF_001515605.1 Sinocyclocheilus anshuiensis
ATAAAAAAAAAAAAAAAACCGGGAACCTTTATTTTAAGAGTGTAAATAGAGTGAATAGAGAGATAAATTGCCGATCAATTTTAGCAGTTTTTGCACAATAAAAATATGTATATTTGCTAATAAAGAAGGGGGAAGTAGGGATTAGGCCAAACAAATAAAAATCATATTTTGTGGTATAGAATTAGAAATAGAAAACAAAATAGAGATAGAAAAAGAAATAGAAAACCTATTAAAAAATATATAATAATATAATAATAATAAAAAAAATAAAATAAATAAATATATATATATATATATATATATATATATATATTAGTGCTGTCAAACGATTAATCATGAT
>NW_015539980.1:147682-149045 GCF_001515605.1 Sinocyclocheilus anshuiensis
TATATATATATACACACACACACACACACACACATACATATATATTAGACATGTATTGACACATTTCAAAATTAGCAGCAGATATTCATGTGCAATTATTATTTTTTAGGCATTTGTGTGAGTCCCGTTTGGTTATGACCCAGATAAAACAGAGTTCTTTAATTAAAGAAATAAAGCCCAGTTTATTTTGCCTCTAGGATGGAAACATTCATTTATGCAAATGAACAGTTGCGGCCTATTTGTTAATTAGGACATAATGATCAGCGTCGGTTACACATTGCGGCGTGTGGCGACATAACCTCGTGACTCTCAGGGTGCGAAAGGCCTTCATCACTGCCTTCATCACCACAAACACAGATCGTTTAGTGGCACAAACAGCAGGCTTCACTAAATAAAGCATCGCGGAGGAACAGGACGGTCTGAATATCCGCCAGTCATTAGGATAATTAAAGAGGAAAAGCAATTGAGTAAACAAGGTTGTTAGGCTGTCACCCCTAATTAAGCCATTAAAGTGAGGAGGGGAGAGAGTGTCGTGTTAATTACCGACTGCTCGTCAAGAGGAGGCTTCGAGACTGGAATTATCTGATTAAGAAACAATGATTAGCCGAAGCAGGGGGCGGAGGGGGGAGAGAGGCTCGGGACAATACGGCCGTCTCCTGCCTTTCACTTCATCCCCAATAATCCCTTCAGTCTGTGAAACAGCCCATTCACATGATACACAGCTATGATGAAAAGAGAATAAAGACCATGAAGAGTTTTCAGACTCGCTTAAGTCCTTGGCATCGTGTTCTGCTAAATAAGTATATAAGTAAAAAATATAATTTGATTTCCTCTGAAGGTTTATAGATTCCATGTACCTCTCTCTGTCTGTAGAACAAATAAATGAATCAAATTATACAGACCGGACACAGAACACAAGCAGATGGAAAAAATGCTAATTCCCCCTTAATGCAGGCATTATCATATAAAATGCGCTATTACATGATGCGATGCAGAACATTAGTCAGGAAATCACAAAGACCCCGGTGCAATAATTCACAATACAGACAAAGCACCGCCATTTATTTTGATCGAAGTGCTCCTGCAATTCCACCTGCAAGGCCTTCCTACTGTATAATTTTTTGTGTGAGTGTGTAAAGGACAAATTTTGTATTTGTAGGCCTGCACATTTTTTGCAAAGGAGCAATGAATGTGACAAGCAGTGTTTTTTGTCTCAGGAAATGCCCATTGCAAAATTTTTACATTTTTTTCTTGTTTAATATCTCAAAGGGATTGTTCACACACACACACTGACACTCACACTCACACTCACACTCACACTCACACACTCACACACTCACACACACACACACACACACACACA
>NW_015539980.1:149104-150565 GCF_001515605.1 Sinocyclocheilus anshuiensis
TAATTTCTGTCATCATTTACTCACCCTCAAGTTGTTCTAAACCTTGTATGAGTTTCTTTCTTCTCTTGAACACAAAAGAAGACATTCTGAAGCAAATAGTTGGTGGTCCCCATTGACTTTCATAGGAAAAAAATAAAAAAATAAAAAAATAAAACAAAATTATAATAAAATTAAATAAAATACCATTTAATTTAATTAAAACTAAAACAAAACAAAACTAAATAAATAAACAAATTAAAAAAAATAAATAAATAAACAAACGTCACTGAGGATCAGCAACTGTTTGGTTACCAACATTCTTCAAAATATCTTCTTTTGTGTTCAGTCGATGAACGAAACTCATTCAGGTTTAAAACAATTTGTAAATAATGACAATTTTAATTTTGTTGGATGAACTGTCCCTTTAAGTCATTTTGCTTCTCAAGCAAATGTGTCTTGATTTAAGAATGTTTAGATATCTGTCCTGGAAAACAGGACAGAAATATTAATAAGATGATTTTTGCTGTGCATTTCCGGTATGTTTGACAGGTTTTTCCAGGTGCTCAAAGCACACGATTTGCTGCCTATACCCACACCTTAGTAAAAGTGCCTTCATTAACAAGAAAAGATGATTAGTCGGTAAATTTTCATCTTTGATCACAATAATGCTTATCAGGCCCTCATAAGCCGCTTTACCACCCGTTCCCTTTTGTCATTATGCAGGATTTGATTTAAGGTCTCGCCCATAATGGCAACGGCGTCTTGACAAACATGACTTCTTAGCAGGTGATTTGCGTCAAGTATTTTCTGAACCAGCACATAAATGAATTAGCAATAAAATGGACTTAGAGCCCTAATAGCAGGGGTGCCCATTATTGCGGCTCTAATCACTAAAGAGATGCCATTCAATTGCCTGGAGAAGGCGCGTTTTTGGCCGGATTTCATAAAGTAACACGTTTGTAACGGAAGGTGCGCTGCTTGAGCCGAAGCACGGGAAGCTTTTCTGTACATGTGAGTTTTGATTACCACTGGCAACAGGCTCTTAGCTCGTGCTGGAGGCAGGGGCCGAGCTGAAAGGGTCCCAGCGTGCGCACGCTGCCTCTGAAATTACGGCGGCCCAGAAAGTGCTCCTCTGCATTTATAGTGCATTTAATCAGCGGCCGACTTTTTGATAGTCAAACAATAGTTAATTACAGTAGCACCTGCCTGAGAGGTCGGGGTGGATCGTTGTTAATGAGGGCCGTGTGAGAGAAGGACGGCTCGCTTCCATAACCTTTTTAAGCAGTGTTATATGTATTTTAAATTGTGAAACGCTATTCGGTTTATTTCAAGGTCAGTCTCAGTTGCATGCATGAGACCAATAATGTCCAGTTACAAGTGATTTTATGTTAGTTTTAAACATATTTTTTTTTTCAAAAACTCTCTTAAATTAGAATAATGAGATAATCAAAATATATTCTATATAAGATAAATTACCTTTCA
>NW_015539980.1:150606-186153 GCF_001515605.1 Sinocyclocheilus anshuiensis
TTTTTTTTTTTTTTAGCAAGACCTCAAAGTGTGCTTCTGTATGAAACTTAACTTTCAAAAATCTACACACACACAAAAAAACATATCATGAGAAATATTCACTGAAATAAATGCTGTGACAACTTGCCCCTTTTCCATGTGTGGCGATCTCTTGAAAACATTCGTAAGCGTCTTCGTAGGCAATGTAGTTAGTGATAAAAAATGAGCCCTTCTCCCGTTCCTGTCCCCCCGGGCTGGAGAAAATGAAGAGAGAATGGCTATTAAAGGCCAATTTGATAGTGCGCACATCATGTCGGCCGTGCCAAAGCAAGATGTGCTTGGCTGGACACCAGATCAAAGTGTATTAAAGACGACCTCTGTGTCAAACACGTTGATCAAAACAACTGCCAAACACATACACACACATATTAACTCCATCCAAAGAGGGCAGCCTGTTCTTAAACCCAATGATCAGATGTTTTGCACATAGCTTATGTACTCTTTTAAGTATGCTTGCTCACAAACCTGCTGTATATATGTCTGTGTGTTTGTGCTGGATTGAGATATTAGCCATTCTTTCCTCTGTCAGGATACTCTGACCTCTCTCATTCATTCATGTTTCATTTGTTTGACCCTGACCCCCCCTTCCAGACCCCCGTGCGGTGCTGTAATCTATTTTTCTCTTCTCTATTGGTAAGCATATTTGCCATAGCCAATCAGGTTGATTGATCATCAGCAAGGCCGCAGGTTTGGCAATCAGTTGGGTTGTCCTGGCCGACGCAATTTCCCAACAGACACGCAGAGCTTGACAGCACAATAAACTGGCTATTCATCAAAGTGTCCCGCACTTGGACATCAGATCTGCCCCGGGGCCGACTCTCGTACCCCATAAACTGCCGTGTGCCGCTCTGAGGGCCAGCAGCGAAGCGTGTGAGCGTACTCACCTCTCGTACAGCAGGGTTTGTGTGTGTTTGTTTGGGCAAAATCATATAAAGTATCATTGAAGCAAGAAAAGTCCTTACAGTTTTTTGGTATTATTATGTACAAAATGTTCCACAGCAAAATTAAAAGTTTCTGACAATACTTTTTTTTTTAATCATGTATCATTTAGCATTATTAATCATCATGTTAGAAGCATTTTATAGTAAACAATGCTGTAATTGAAAAAAAAAGTATATATATATATATATATATATATATATACACACATATTTGTAGATGGCAAGGAAAGGCGACTGAAACTTTGAAATTACTAGTTAACTGTATTTTCTGCTCATAATAACAGTGTTTTGATTATTATGTTTTTTAAAACATAAAAACATCTCATAGTACCTTTTAGTATTCATATCCAATTGGACTAAACTGATGAAACAATTTTATTTTATTTTATGTAATTTTATTAAATTAAATTTAATTCTTTTTTAATTTATTGTATTAAATTTTATTTATTTATTTTTTTATTTGATTTGATTTGATTACATTTTATTTTATTTTATTTTGAAAATAATAGAAGAACCATGGAAGAAGAACCATTTCAGGCTCCCCCAAGGACCTTTAAGAGAACTTTTAGTTGTTTTCCTCATAGTGTGAAGAACGTACATAATCTGAAGAACCTTTTTTCCCATAGTGTGAAGAACATACTTTTTTTTTCAATATAATGAACCTTTTGTGCACTGGAAACATACTTGGAAGCATAGATTCCAATAAACCTTTATTTTTAGGAGTGTAGGTTTGGGACGACATGATTTGGTGAACTATTTCAGAAATGTGTCCGATTTTGTGTTCAAATGCTAATGCAGGTGCAGCTATTCTTCAACAGGAAGTCCTTCAGTGATACTTCCATGCCTTATTCCAGCAAATGATTCAGCCCTTAAAGCAATATTGACTGAATGGGACAGAAAATGAATGATGGCTCTAATGTGATATACACACACAAAGAGGTCATGATAATAAAACATTTATCAGACGTCTACTACTTACACATACACGCTCACAAAGACACAATGTTCAATCCAAACAGAGCTGTAGGGAAGGGCAGCAGTCAGTGAAGAGAGTGCTTCTCAAAGCATTGTTAGAAAATGGCCCATGTGAAGGGGAGGGACAGGAAAGTGTGCAGAAAGAAGATATTGAAGAAAAAAAGCGGTTCTCAGAGCTTTTTGAGAGCGTTCTGAGAGTTAAAGAATGCCACCGCTCACCCAATCGGCTGTGTTTTATTGCACATGGTGCAGTAGGGATGGTAAAAGAGATATTTATGTACTTATTCTCTCTCTTCTGCTTGCTCTTTGGCATTTTGCAGTTATTTAGACGTCGTGTCGTCACGGGCGCTCGGAGAACACATGAATCTGCCAGCGCTTGCACACTTAGTCAAGACAAAAGTGCCTCCATTGACCTGGTCAGCAAACCCAGTCAAACAGAGCCGTTGCTCTTCAGCTGGAGACTAATGAGATCTTAAAGCACACCAGCCACGAGCTCCAGTCCGCTCTGATCCACAGCAATGAACGGTTAGCAAAGGTCAGCACATTAACTAACAAATAAATTTACTGATTTGAAAGTTCCTTTAAAGTAGTAATTCACATTTTGATCAAATATAAGCAATAAGTCTATATATTACTTACAAGATTCTTTTGCATTATAGCATAACCTAGACTGATTTACTGCTTTTATAACATAAACGTTACTACATAATATATATATATATATATATATATACAAACAAACAAGTAAATAAATAAATACAAATTATTAATTAATAAAAGTAATGATTAATTAAACATAACATAAAACAAAACAAAACAAAAAACATAACACAATACAACATAACATAACATAAAACAAAACAAAAAACATAACATAACACACACAACACAGCATAACATAACATAACATAACATAAAACAAAACAAAACAAAACAAAAAACATAACACAACACAACACAACACAACACAACACAACACAACACAACACAACACAACACAACACAACATAACATAACATAACATAACATAACATAAAACAAAACAAAACAAAAAACATAACATAGCATAACACAACACATCATAACATAACATAACATAAAACAAAACAAAACAAAACAAAAAACATAACACAACACAACATAACATAACATAACATAAAACAAAACAAAAAACATAACATAGCATAACCCAACACATCATAACATAACATAACATAACATAACATAAAACAAAACATAACACAACAGAACACAACACAACACAACATAACATAACATAACAAAACATAACATATTTTTAACATTTTTTAGCAAATCAGCATAGTTAGAATGATTTCTGAAGACTGGAATAATGGCTGCTGAAAATTCAGCCTTGCCATCACATTAATAAATTATATTTAAAAAAAGGTTATTTGAAATTGTAATGATATTTTACAATATTTAAGTTGTAGTGTATTTTTGATCCAATAAATACATCCTTGGTGAGCATAAGAAACTTCAATATCAAACCAACCCCAAACTTGTGAGTGGTAGTGTACTGTACTCAGCAGTTACTGTAAATAAACAGGTGTTTAGTGTCAGAGTCACTGTGCATTTCCAGTTATGATATCAAAGCTTAGGAACAATCAAAAGTGACATTCTCTAAAAACAGTGGACTTTCAAAAGTTTTGAAAGCAGCTGTGTGAAAATGAATGGCTGTTTACCAGTCAGGAGACTCTGAGCACTAACTTGGCTGCCATTTCCATGTTTAGTAGCAGAGGGCATGTTATATGAGCAATCAGGATATGGGGGTTATCCTGGATGACCTGCCTATTGAGCAGTGGTGGACGAAGTACACAAATTAAGTACTTGAGTAAAAGTACAGATCCGTATGATAAAATATTACTCCAGTAAAAGTAAAAGTACTCCGTTTTCAATTTTACTCGAGTGAAAGTACAAAAGTACTTGATTTTTTTATGTACTTAAGTAAAAAGTACAGATAGACAGTAACGAAGTAAAACTACTCCGTTACTGTCCACCACTGCTATTGAGTCCCATTCCTCATATGAGCGCTCTGAAGAGCTCAACAGTGGTGTCAGGGGGAAGAATATGCCATAAAATGCCTTACGTAATATTGCTTGATGTCATAGAGATGTTGCTCCAACTCTATTCAGCATGCTAGTCTGCACTAATTATTTAAACTGGGAAACAACTTTGTTTCAATCATTGTTTTTGGTTTGTTTTAAATAATACATAGGGTGAAATTTGAGCATGGGAAATTGTCTTAAAAATGTATTTTGTTAAGTAAATTTGGTAAATTTCTTGTATCTGCAGTATTTCGTACAAATGTTTATTGAGCATGCAAGTCTGCACTAATCATTTGAATTGTGATGGTAGGAGAAACCGGGAAACAAATTTCAATGGTATTGTTTGTTTTGGGGTTTTGTTATGAATGCCATTGTTTTGTTTTGTTTTGTTTTTTTGTTTGTTTTGGTTTTGTTTTTGTTTGTTTTTGTTTTGTTTTGTTTTTTGGTTTGTTTTATTTTGTTTTGGTTTAAGGTTTTTGTTTGCTTTGTCTTTCTTGTTTTGTTTTTAGCAATACGTTAAATAATATAAGGTGCAATATGAGCATGGGAAATTTTAACCCCCATGTCTGGCAGTATTACGCACGCTATTTAGCATGCTATTCTGCACTAATAATTTGAATCATGATTGGAGGAGAAACTGGGAAACAACATTCAGTCGTGTTTGTTTTTTGTTTCCTTTGCTTTGTTTTTCTTGTTTTGTATTTATTAATGCATTACATAATATATAGGGTGCAACTTTACCAATATAATTTTATGTCCTAAAAGAAAGGCAAGTGCATTGATTGAGTTTCTTGTATTTGGAAGAACTGCATAAAAATATTGAAAACAATATAGGTTTTTTTCTAATGCTTTAAATAATGCATAGGATGCAATTTGATCATAGCTGAACAATGGTTAACTTATTTTGGCAAGTATATTGGTAACTTTCTCATATTTGGCAACATTTAATAAAAAAAATAATTCCATGTAGAGCAATACATGTGTCTTTCCCAGCTATTTCCTTAATAGTGTTCAACAACGAACAGGCAACATTTTACCACTAGTGTATCTAAAAACTAATGGCATATAT
The DNA here is from genome assembly GCF_001515605.1 of Sinocyclocheilus anshuiensis. Taxonomy (NCBI): domain Eukaryota; kingdom Metazoa; phylum Chordata; class Actinopteri; order Cypriniformes; family Cyprinidae; genus Sinocyclocheilus; species Sinocyclocheilus anshuiensis. Next base: position 155,697 of record NW_015539980.1, read on the forward strand.
TGTGAATCTGTGGGGTGCGGGGTCTGGTGTCAGGACCCAGCAGGTTGAAATGTGCTGAAGAATCTGTACGTTCACAGCACTCAGGGCCATTCTCTCTCCACTTCCTGTGGTCTCACCGGGAGGAAAGGTCTGTTTGTGTTCCTGCGGAGACGTGCTGAAAGGCGCTGGGACCTCCCTCCTGTCGACTCTCCTCCAGAGCTGTATATTGTTTAAAAAAAAAAACGGTTTCCTCGCTCGCCGAGAAAAAAAGGAAAGTGGAGCGGCCGTGTTTCAAACAATCGCAGGAGGCTACAATTAGTTTGTGTATTATGATAAGGCACAGCAAGGCAAGACGGGGAAGGCGAGTTCTCGTCCCAAGCCCCCTTAACAGTTTACTTTGCATTAGACAGCAACAACAGTATAAACAAACGTCACAGTGGAAACCCTAAACCCCTCGTTCGCTCCGGCCCCCATCGCTGCTGTTTACTTGCATCCACGTTATGACGTTATCACTTTCAAACCTGGTACTCACGGCTTGACTGAACACTGTTTTGACTGAAGGTCCTGACCCTCGAATCTTCAGTTGGGTTTATTTGTGAATTTCATTGAGTTTGGGGACTTAATGCTTTGCATTTTTGGATTCAAAAATTTGAATTGATGTGTGTGTGTGTTGTGAAAGGCAGAAAATCCTGCTGTGCACAGGCGCCCTCTATTGCCAAAGCCCAGTGTGTGTGTGTGTGCTCGATTGATCATGGGGACTGAACCACTACGCCTTATACAGCATAACACAAGCACTATACTAAAGCAATGTGCCATAAAAACCAAATACGCAGTTCTGCAGTGCAAGTAAACAAAGCACTTCTCCATTCCCCTCTGTTGTTCTGCTGTGTTGTATGCACTGGCGCACTGTGATGTATCATATTTTCACGCTGAATGTCTGCAATGGACTTACAGTATCCCAACAAATTCAGATACCAAAACAAACAGCTACAACAGGCCAGCGAACGCTCTCTGGAACAATTACAGAGAAGTAACAGAGGATGTTTTGGATAAAACTTGCATGTCTGAGCAGTGTTGCGCTCCGAATCTGTTTAGACAACTGCTGAATGTTTGGCTTTCCCCCGCTGCGCCCTGAAAACGATACAGTGAATGCGGCTCTTACAAATTAGCCCCCCTTAGCTACCATTCAACACTTTCTGATCTCAGTGAAGCTGCCTTACAACTCAGACAGCCTGCACTCGCTTCAAGAGATGGTCTTCTTCTCGTCATTTTATGCTAGTATTCTTCAAATAAGAACAGTAGAGCATTATTGGCAGATGTAGGAATGCATGTCTCTGAACTGTTATTTTCTCCATAAATCTTTTTTTTTTTAAACGACTATAAACAATCCAAGGACAACTTATCCCCCATATGGTCCTTTTTTTTGTTGGTTTAATATTTATTATTTTACTAAAATGAAATCATATTTAGAAACATGCATGACACATACTGTATATGAATATTTTTTAAATCTAAGGGCTAATTTCATCAATATGCTCACTCTTATTTATTGATTTATTTATTGATTGTTTGCTTGAAGCAGTGTATTTATGTATTACTTTGTGTACTTTATATTATTTAAAATCTTTATAGTCTATTTTATTTATGTAATATTTTTCATTATTACTCTGAATAATTATATATATATATATATATAGTCCCATTATTTTTGTTGATTTAATATTTGGTAATTTAGTGGATTCAGAAAAAGAAAACGTATGACATTTTTGATCCTAATACTAACTACTGGCCTTACTATTTATAGAATATTTGTAAAATGCATATCTGTAAAGTTCTCACACTATTGAGTGATTGATTGAAGCATATTATTTGTGTATTTATTTATGGATTATTTAATGTACTTTCTATTCTTTATTATATATTTTATTTAATATTTGATATTATTACTCTAAATAATTTACATCATTTAGTCCCATTATTTTTTTATTGATTTAATATTTATTATTTTACTACAATTAAATAATATAATAAATAAGTAAATATTACAGATATTAATATCTGTAAATCTCAAGGACTAATTTAATCAACATTCTCACTTTTATACATTTATTTTTTAGCATTATTATTATTATTATTAATATACAGCATTTAGTCCCATATTTTTTTTTTATATATATATATAAATGTGTTTTTTTCTTTTTGGTTCGGACTTTGATTTTTGATATTTAATTCCTTGTGACAGTCGCTGCAGAGATTTATGTCTAAAACGCTGTGAAGGAATGACTGGTTGCACTAATACCTTCACGCTCAGCCTCTATAAGTGAAGGTTACAAATGCTCTTAAACGAAAGAGGAAATTGAGAGTTTAAATCGTTGCTGGATTTTTTTCTCCGTCTCTGTCTGTGCAGGAGTAGTATTATATTGCGAGATGCAGGTCTGTTTCGGCGCGAGGGAGATTGAGAGGCGTGAGAAAGCCATGTGAATTTCTGCCCCCTCGCATAAAATAACCTCTCTTTTATCAGCTCTCACCTCGACAGCAAACCTGCTGATATTTCACCGTTTCTCTGCAGCACACTCTGTCCCTGCCAAATCCGCTTTATTTCCCCATCTTTTTCCACGTCCACACATCTACAAAAGTCGCTTCGGACTCCCTGCGTTCTCCACATACTTTACCTGTGTTTGTTGTGTCTAATATCTCGAATCGAGGGATACTTGTTCATGTTCAGAGATGTTGTCGTGATATTGAAGTGCTGTGAGCCGCAGTCCAAATTTGTGGTTAACTCAAGATGGTTCTTCTTAGTTTGGGGAAGGAGGAAGTGTATGAGGCAGGGAGAGAGAGGGAATTTTGAGCAGGGGGTCATTGAAGGTTTTGTTAACCCCTTAACCACAATAATGTTTGTCTGCAAACTAGTGAATTGATTCCAATTCAAACTGCAGGCAGAGTCATTTGGTTTGTGGTCTGGAAGGAGAGAACACACACACATGGAGTCAGTGACTAGGGAATTGTTGCATAGGGCTGCGTGTTTGCATCTGACACAGGAATGCATTATTTATACTAGCATGATGTTAGTGTGGCCGCTCCAACACGTGTAACTCATTCAGACGCCAGTAAAATTAGATATGTGAGAATGTTGCGATGAGCCTGACAGATATTACCAAGATTTACAGTGCATGTGCTTCTGAGAGAACGGTAGCAGCGTTAAATTAACTGATACATATGTGTTAGATATGTATCTGCGTATCCCAGCAGCCCCTGCAGCTGCCGGGATTCTGATAGAGTGATAGACGGAAATCAGACACAGGGAAGTAAGCTGTAAGCAAACTGAGCACATTGACAGGACGTCACATTCTCATCATATCACATTTAGAAATCTGGTGCCGTGACCCGGATCTGAGGTTGAGCTCAAATCTGTAATTTAGAAAAGTTAGAAAAGTTTTCAAAAAATGTACTGGCAATTTTTAACTACTGCATTGTGTCTTTGCAACAATGATAATTTGATCACTGCAACAAAAAATAAAATAAAAAATTACAAATTTAATGGTGAAAGGCTGTAAAAATGCTGTGGTAAAAAAACTGTTAATTAGTTAACTAAACTACTTAACTAAACTACTTTACACTAAAGTAATGTTAAATGTACAGATTGTGAAAGTGAAAAACAACAAAAAATCTTATAATTTACAGTGAAAAATTATAAACTTGCATGACCAGAATTCTCTGTTTGACAAGTCGCTTTTTTTGTTTCTTCATAGTTTTTTCTTATGAGTTATGTACATTAGTGATTTATGTTACATCTTATGTTGTTAAATTCATGTTTATTGCATTATTTTAGAGTCATGATGGGGTTTTGTTTCTATGTGTTTGGCATTATGCGCCTTTTATATAGTACTATTTATCTCAGCTTGTGAAAAAGCTACTTGTGATGAACTTTAGTGACGTGACATGTGACATGTGAAAGTGAAAAAGTGAAAGTGACAAAAGTGAAAGTGAAAAAAAAAAGTGACGTGACATGTGGCCAAGTATGGCGACCCATACTTGGAATTAGCGTCGTGGCCATAATAACATAAATAACTTTATGTTATTATGTGGCTTTCTCTTTGCCACCTGTGGTTTTAAGGTTGTTGTCAGATTTTAATAATTTGGAATATTAACATTAGTTTATGTTAACTTATTAACTTTTAAATTGTAAATTTATGGTAAATTTGTAAAAAAAAAAAAGGCAACCACATCTACTGTTTTTTTAACCGTCATTTTATTATTATTATTATTTTTATTATTATTATTATTATTATTATTATCATTATTATTATTGTTGTTGTTGTTGTTGTTGTTTACAGTGTATTTTTTTTGAAAAGGAAGTGCCTTTTTTCTGTTATGAACCTTTTGTACGGATTGTGTGATTTGTTGCATGTATTGGGAGTTTAAGTGTGCATGAAAGCGTTGTTAGTTTAGAAAATGTTTATGAACATCTGCCAAACAATTCACCACTCTTTCCAAAAAAAGAACAGAAAGAAGTCATCAAGCAGTTAAAGGTGAGTTTACCTCAGGCTGGGACATAAGAAATGAAATCCGATCACGACACATATTTGTTTGACCCTTTACCTTTATCAGTCCAACACTATTAAAATGTAAATGCCATCTTTTTGGTGGAGGTGTGAAATGAGGGAGCCAATTATTGTTTTTTTTTTTTTGTTTTTTTTTGGCCAAAGTGATAAAGTCAGCAGACTTTATGCTAATAATCTGGCTTCCTTGTAGCACAGTGTAAGGGCAGTGATGCGTTTACTTTTCTCTCTTCCCTTGAGGTGCCGTTCCCTCACAGTGGTGCGAGTAATTGAATCAAGTAAATACCGATGCACCCCCCTCCGTCCCAACTTCCCCTCCCGAATCCCTTCACCCAAAAAACCTGACATCTGCAGCTGATGAGAGCCATATGTGAGAGCCAGTGGGCCCCTATTGCGGCCCGTGTTTTAAAGGTCCAGCATCATTCTGTTAAAGGATATATCTTCATTGAGGAGATGGGTCGCCCATTACCTCGCCGAAGGAAATCGAGTCCCACATGTGTGCGGTTGAGCGTGTGCGTCTGCGCGCCCCTTGTTTTATGAACAGTAGAAGGCGGCTGACACCCATCCTGTTTCTGGCAGCTTGGCTGGTCTGGATCCAATCCCGTAGTGCTCATTAAAGAGCAGAACCATCTCTACACCCATCCTTTAATGAAACACTGGCAGGGTGTGTGTGAGGGGGGCCGGACGGAACGGGACGGGTCACTCTTCAGCAGATGTGTGCTGGAGCACAGACGTACCTGAGCCCAATAGCCAGAGGCAAGTAAGGTTTACAAATCACGACTTGCGGTTTTTATTATAACTCATACACTCTTAAAAATAAAGGTTCTAAAGTGTGTTTTTGCAGTGATGCCACAGAAGAACCATTTTTTGTTTCCCAAAGAACCTTTCAGTGAACAGTTCCTAAAATAACCATTTTGAAGAACCTTTTCAGCATTTGAAAGGTTACATGGATGTTTAAGGTTCTTCAATAAAGAACCTTTATTTTTAAGAGCGTAATACTGAGAAGAACAAAAAACTGCAATGAGGAATATCTGCATCAGTAACACCAGAAGTTCCTGCAACAAATAGTGCCACCTCAAAAGAACGATTTAGACAACTTCATAGCTGAAGTGACTGACTTTTTTACTGAATAATCCATACAAGTGCTTCAACAAAAACACAAGCCTTACATTTCAGCTTTTAAACCCATCAGCTTTCCACTGGAAATGCATTACTGTACACACACTGCCTGTTTGTTTACAAACGAAAGTGCGAGTCAGTATTATTTTCTGTTGCAATCTGTGCTATTTTAGTATCAGTGAAATATTATAGTTTTTGTTAATAGTTTGAATTTTATTTTTATACTTTCAGTTTTCACTTTAATATTAAAATATTAGTAATTTATTGTGTTTTCGTCATTTTTATTTGTTTTTATGTTTACATAAAAAAATACATTTTAAAAGTCTTTATTAGTTATTAATTTTTATTTATTAGTTTTAATTTTAGTACTTCAAATTAAACTAAACAAAAATGGTGCCTTGAAAACTAGCTTGCATAAGTTCTTATTTTTATTATTTAGGTTAACGTATATCTTCTGATAATGTCTTCTGATATTATTTTAATCATATGTTTTTAACCCTTTTTAAACTTTAGTTTAAATTTGTGAAGTTAACCTCATGAAATCTGTCAAGAACATGCCTGAATCATATTTCACAGATAGATAGATAGATAGAGAGATAGATAGATAGATAGATAGATAGATTTAGTACTTCAAATTAAACTAAACAAAAATGTTTATATAATGCTTAAGCAAAATAGAATTTCTTTGATTTTTCATTTGATTTTGTAATGAAATCTGACTTGGACATGTTCTTGACACGTCACACTGTCTGAGAAGAGCCGATAGGAACGAAGGTGTCGTCAGCACAGCATGTCGATTACAGCTGACATTCCTAAATCTGCAATAGAGTGCTGCCTGAATGCTGTTAGGTGACAGGGACATCTCTACATTATTCACCATATGCATCAGATTAGGCTAAACCCATCATTTGTATGCGTTGTCTAGTGGAGTTTCACAATAACTTTATCTGCTCTTAAAGTCACTCCATTACTTCTTTTCATTCTTCTTCCCCCCGCTGTCTTTCGCGTCTCATCTTTACAGCACCTCCTTCATCATGTGTTTGTGCACAGCCCCCACAACGCTGCTCTATCATTCTTCCTGCCTTTTATATAACTGCTCCCCTTATAGAAACCACACACATTTAAGAATGCGCTCTGTGTCCGAGCTCTCAGCGAGACCATAAAAGCGGCACTTAAGTGAAATGCAAGAGGACAGGGGGAAACTGAGACGATCAATCTCATAATTTGTGAAAAAGAAGGATGACACAAAGGAGGGAAAGAACTGGCATTCGTTTCACATGGTGCTGCTGTAAATCCCTTGTTAGGTCATTGAGGCGTTCTGATGCCAGTGAGAAAACGGTTAGGTAGTTCTGGGCCGTCCTGCTGCTGCTGGAGCCACCCATTGAAGACAAGCGCAGGCTCTGACAGCTCGCTGCTCAGTGCGGGAAATCCCCTCCGCATAGACGCAATAAAAGCCCAGCTGCAGCGAGGAAACTGAGACATGTGGAGTCTGTTCTCTGGCCTCTGATAAAGTCGTGTCGCTCATTGCAGACTTCATGTCTGTGTGTCTGTTCTAGACAGAGGTAATTACCAGGCTCTGGAGTTACACAATCCCACTTTCTCAGTAGTAGTTATTGACCGTACCCAGAGGTCAAAGAATCACCTTAACTTCCCCTTTCTGGACTTGCAGATATAAGACTAACTGCTTTAGTAGGTTACCTCTCTTCCTGTGACTTCATAATCACTCCTAGGATTTGTTGTGTCTATCAAAACTGGTGTTTTGGTAGAGTTGACCCAATTAAACCCATAACCTTGGTGTTGAATAGTTATAATTAATTTTTCATTACCATTTGCTGACTGGTATTCAATTGGCTGCTTGTTTAAGACTTCTATGCAAATGAGTTTGAGTGTGATTGGCTAAACCATCAGCATTAGTGGTCAACCGATATCACACTAAGACCAATATATCGGCTAATATTTGGCATATTTTTAATGTCTACATTGGTCGATTATTTTTTTTCTGTTTCTCCAGTAAGTGTCAGAAGTGGGACATTTAAATTGACAGTGGTGGGACTTTTATTTTGACAGCAGACTAACAGAAGCGTCTCGCTCTCCATCAGTTCTGTTTAGTAAATTATCAAGAGCTGGGCGACAATATATAGTTAATATTTTGTGATGATATAAACAATCAAGGAGTTGATATTTGTGTTTTTGTGAGGTGCAAGTTAGATATACTATTGGATATACATTATACCATGCAAAAAAGTAAACTAATAAATATTTAATTGCATAAACTGTGCAAACTTGCAATTGTAGCCTGATTGCTCAATACTGGTTATGTGATCAAGTTTCCTTCTAGATAAATAATCCACACTGATGAATCATGTTCAATAAAACCATGGACATTTGTTAGGAACGTGTCAAATTTGTAAACAGATAGGAAAGAGCAAAAATGGGAAATTGGAAAGGAAATTGAGTCAAATAGGATTTAATGTAATCTTTAAAGAGAACGTCTCGGTTACGTATGTAACCCTCGTTCCCTGAAGGAGGGAACGGAATTAATCAAAAAATAAATAAAAAATTACCAAATATTGAATCTATTAAGAAAATGACTACTTGCAAACAGACATTTATATGAAAAGATACCACCAAACAATGTGACAGAATGCTCTAAAAAGTCAGAGCTATTAAGACTGGAGTGACTAAAGGGGAAGAGAAGAGAGAATGGAAGTCACAGGCTAAGCCCACCTCAGTGCTACGTAAACATGACACCTTTTCACCCCGGCTGAGAAGAAAATGCTCGGTAATGACCCGCCTCGACCTTCCCAGCTCTGGCTGACCCCTTTCTTTAGCTCGGAGCAGCTTAATTCTTACTAATTACATTCCTGACTGACAGAAAGTTGGCAGCTGCCGCAGCGTCGGCCCAGGTACTCTGGCATCTCTGGCACTGGAGGAGAGAGTGCTCAGAGAGACCAGACATACAACACTAAACATGACAAATCCATTCATCAAGCGAGCCGGGGAACATTGATCTGAGAAGATCGATCGGAAATGTTAGAGGAGCATGTAAAGTCATTAGAAAATAATGTTGTTTGAACGTTCCAGATAATTCCAGGTAAACAGTCTGGCTCAAGTTCTTCAAGAAAAGGTAGCTAAAACCAGCAAATAGCATGGTGTTGTCTCATCTGAATGGGACACATGGTTTAGAACAATATTAGGACCAATTTGGAGTCATTTGAGTGATTTCTGACAGTAGTGTTTGTCATCTTACTCGTAACATTACTATAAGCGCGTTTCCATTATAGATTTGAGCAAAACTTTGGCGGTATTTTATAAATGTCGATAAAAAAGTATTGCGAAATGACGGCGTTTCCATTAACCAATGTTATGCTACTAAAACGTAACCTTTTGCCTCTCGCGATAAGTCATGGTAACGGATTTTGGTGGGATTTTAACTGATTTTGGCTATATTTATTCAAAGGAGGTGTATGTGTGTATCTTTACAGAAGCAGCACAGAGAGCCGCTTCAGAAACGTGCTTGGCGCGGCTGGATTCTGGAATAAACACAAGCACCGTGGCCGTAATCAGCTTCAGTGGCCGTATCAGAGCCACTAAATTGTCTAAGCATTAATGGTAGGAAAGCCCCTTTTACTGGAGACCGGCCACGTATAAAGTGTTTTTTGGAGGTTATAGTACATTGAAAAATTATCATATGATTTTTACATTAGCCATTTGACCTGTAAATGCGAAAAAAACGTTTCCATTGCAGTTTTGCGATTTATTCCTTTTTCGCATTGCCTGAAAAACCACCTTATGCGAGCTTAAAAACTTTTTTGCAATATATGGGCGTTTTTGCGAAATTGACGCGTTTCCATTAGGCGTATTTTCAATTCGCAATTTCAATATGCGCAATTTGAAGGGTAATGGAAACGCGCCTAGTGTTATGAGAAAAACCACCTCATGCGAGCGTAAAAACTTTTTTGCAATATATGGGCGTTTTTGCGAAATTGACGCGTTTCCATTAGGCGTATTTTCAATTCGCAATTTCAATATGCGCAATTTGAAAGGTAATGGAAACGCCCCTAATGAGAGTGTTCATTTGCATTGTAAGATCCACAGCTGTCATCAGACAGTCTATTAAGGTCAACTACACTTCTCAAAGCAATGCTGGTATCACAGGAAAGATCTTGCTTTTTAGAAAAAAACTGTGGTTATACAAATGGTAATCAATATGCCAAAAAAAAAAAAAAACATGGTTAGGACTTGTTTGGACTAGCTATAGTTGTGGTTGGGTTGAAAACTATGCAAAGAAAACACATCCTCTGAACAGTTTGTTGAAGGAGTCTGAGGTCTCAGCAACCAGTGGACTGGACTCTTGAGACTAGAATAGCTTTTGAGGAACTGAAACAGGTCTTGCGTGCAGCTCCTGCTTTAGGTACGTCAGGCCACAAGAAATGAAGAAGAAAAAAAAAAGGGTTACATGACTTTTGTGTGAACTCAAGAATAGGGAGATGAAAATAAACCTTTAGGAAATTATTTATAGCAACTCGACACAGTGGTCCAGTGATTGGAGGGTCATGTTCACATGCAGTTTATCTGGCCTTGCAATGAGTATCTCCTGTTGTGCGTATTTTTTCCGATTCGTTTATTAACCGGGCATTTACACAACACTGTTTCTAACTAAAAATGGAAAACGTTTTATGTGTTTTGGCTCTTCATTTACATGACAACAGTGTTTTGGGGGCCTGAGAATGCTAACGTTTGGAAATTGCAAGTCTTTGAAAACAACACTTTTATTGTGCAAAGTTGTTAAAATTATTATGTTCGCATATTGTTTCTTTAAAAAGTGACATCGCCAACTACTGGCCTGGCATGCATAATACAGCGTTTTAGGTCAATTTTGCCATCATTTAGACTACGTAGTTGTCTGTGTGCCAGGATTGCAAAGGAAAAATAATAATAATCCACAGAACTGTAAGTACCAACCATCATCATTGAAATGCCACACATCAAACCAGACACATTTCTTGCTCCATCTGATTTAATAAATTTGCACTAAATGCACCTGATAAATCAGAAAGAAATACCTTATAAATGATATAATTATGTAATTATAAATTTGATAATGACAACATAATGACAACCAGAATCATCAGGAAATATACAATATTATTTCCCTGTATGTCATGTGCAAGGCTCTGTAGAAACCAACTCAGTAACTATCGCATTACTTATGCAAATAATTAATGAGTATAGTAAAATCACTACTCAGTTACTCCCCAGTGCTGCTGTCGTATGTGATGAACAAGTTAAAAGCATGTGCGCTGAGCAGCTGAATTTTTGATCTTGGTCACATCGTTCCAAAGCAGACCTAACTTCCAATTTGGTAGCGTTTGACATGTACTCGGTTCCGACAGTGGAAAAAGGCTGTAAATCCAAGACCAGGCTCAGTCTGTGACTGCTGAACCAGTCCGTCAAGAATAAACGAACGAACAAGAAATGAACACGTCTGCAGGTTCAGACTCTTTCCATTCACCGGTGCCTGGGTTTAGAGCCGTGAAAATCTGTTAGACACAATGTACATTTCTCCTACTGTTTCTGTGCTTTGACTTCATTTACCAACGGTTCGTACGGAGCAATGCTAATCAGTTCAAGCCATGGCTTCATGATTCCCATTAAAAAGGCCAGCGATGCTCCACATGATTTGCTCGGCCTCAGAGAAGAGCCATTTCCAGAGGAGTGCGTGTTGCGATGGTTTTATCACGATGTCCTGATCTCCTCAGCTGTTGAAGATCATGTTTCCTGCATGTGTCTTTACTATATAATTAAGGGATTTTTGGGCAGTGGCCTGGAGAAACCAACTCAATAGCATAACAAAACACCTTTATCACATATTTCACAGCCAACTACAACCCGTACGGTTTTACTTTCTCCTGTAGTGGACTAGACAATTGCAGGACATTATGTTCTCAAAGTTCGTTCTCCTTATCTTTCATTGGATTTTTATGCTCATGAGATGTTTCACACGATATTTTTGTGGACATCAGATAGCTGGTGTTTATGATATAATGGTTTCGAATGGCATTGCCGCATTGAAGCAAGATAGCTTAGCAGGAGGAAAGGGACGCTACAAGGATAGCAATTTTTTTTTTAATGTAGCATAATACCGCTCTTGTGTTTGGCTAAGACAAGGGCCCTTCTGCTCCCCAAATCCTCAGGGCTATCTTTCAAACAGTGATAGTTACGGAAATTAGTGGCGCAGAAATCCATAAGCATCACTCGTCAGGGGGCTTATTAAGTGTCTTTGTGAGTTTATGAGGGGTGGGCGACGCTCCGAGCGCTTCCCTGGCTCCACCAGCTGAGAAGAGTCACCATCTCACACACACACACACACACACACATTGACTTCTATTGTTTTTATACTACTTTTGGACCTATTATTTAAAAAAAAAACATCAAATGGCATATTTATTTCTATGATGAATTTTTACAGTTTTCTGAATTAAAATCATTTTTATATATTTTGCAGTCAAAACGTTCAAGCTATATAGTGTGGCTATAAGGAGAATAAAAAGACTGAATTAAAAAGAAAAAAGTATTTTTCCATAATCTTATGCTATGTTATAATTTCTTATTCCTAAAATAACCTTAGCAAAGCAGTTGTGTTTATGAACCGGCGGTCACGAGGGAGCGAGCCCCGGAGCACAGTGGGAAAATGATGTTGTTGTTTCTTCCGAATGAGTTTTTTAGGCAGGTGTGAGCAGGTTGTGGAGAGATTTGTTTGTCTTGAGGAGTCTGCTTTCTGATATATCACTGCTCTATGAGATTATTAACGGCATAAAAGACTATGCTACTAAGAGATCTGTAGACTAAACTCGATTTGTGTTTCCTAAAGGAAATAGAAGTGCATGCAAGGTATTAAAAATAGTGTTAACGTTTAAGCTAAATTTACGTTTTAAGCTTTGATTTTGCATATTAAATAAAATTCAATTAATCGTGTCTTGTTTTCCCTTGGCTGTGTATGAAAATCAGCAGGTAACACTATGAGTGTAAAATGTACGTAGATAATTAAATGGATGCAAGAAAGACTGATGAGAATTCATATTGTGCCAAATAAAAAGACCAAATGCAATTTGGTATGCAAATAATTGCACTAAAGATTCAGTATGCAAATAGATGACAGAACGAGGGCCAATTACAAAAAAAAAAAAAAAAGATACAGTATAAGAAAAGAAGACCATTCACAATTGTACATGCAAGTAGGTACAAGCAGGGGCGATTCTAAGATTTTAATTTTAGGGGGGCTCAGCCCCACATGAGGGTATATTAATAAAAAATAATAATAAACATAAATACAATAAAAAAATTATTGTCTAATAGGGTAAGGTGGTAAACTAAACTTATTGCATTTTATTGCATTTTGCAACTTATTGTATTCCACTTTACTGCATAGATAGGTATAACATTTGAGTACTGAATAAGCCATACAAGTCTTCCTGAATCCTGATCTCACACACACACACACACACACACACACACACACACCTGTTTACTGTACAAACACAACATTTTACTGTTCTAGTACAACCCTCTTTTTTTAGGGGGGCTGAGTAATCATTTTAGGGGGGCTATAGCCCACCTAAAAATGGCCTAGCGACGCCCATGGGTACAAGAAAGAAGACTAATTATATGTCAGTATGCAAAAAAATGGCAGAAAGAAAATCAGTTAGATTTGGAACATTCTAACAGTGTGTATGGAATAAAAAAATTAAAACTTTCAAATTCAAAGTAGTTCATAAAGTTCATAATAAAAACAATTCGAGAGAGAGAGAGGGAGCACACACACACTCACACACACATATACTTATAAACATACTGTACACATAAAGTATTTGAAGAGTTTGGTTCCAAAACGCTATAAATCCATTTTGATTAATTTGAGTAAAAATGTGTTGGAAGAAAATCACCAAGAAAGTGGCAAGATGAAAACCACTATTTTCTGTTTCAAACTTTCACATAGCATCTTTAGATTATAATAACATTAAAAATTCAAATCCAGATTTTGATTTTCAAAAATATTTATTTTAAAATTGTATTATTTTTTCCCCAAAATGCAATAAATCCATGACACGTTTTTTTTTTTCTTTTTCCATAATGCAATAAATCCATTGAATCAATATAAAAGTTAATTTTCATATTGAAACTGCTGAAAATACACAACATAGTAAGTTATGACAGCCTCTGAACTTGGTCAATACTAATCTTATATACAGGCACTGGACTAAAACTACATTCAATCAGTCATAGCTCCAAAAAGAATTCAACGGGTCATCTTGTTAATGCTATAAATTAATTACAACAATAAAAGAAAATTTCATCATGAACATACATGACACAACAATATCACATTAAACCACAGCAATTACAAAATGACATTTCCCTTACATTCAACTTCCAAAAGTGCATTCATCTTTCATGTTACATTCATTCAGCTGACTAGTGCTATACGCTGTATTAACAAAAACATTAATGGCATAAATAAAAACATTGACAAGCTACACAATATCGTGTTCATAATCGAATGTGGCTCATCTGCGATTATGAACGCGACATAGCAGTGATCTACGGCTCTGTGTATTAAATGCTGCTCCATCTGAAAGCACGTGATGGAGTTTTACTATTAATCACAGAACCGGCTTTACTGACGAGATGCGCATGCGATCACATGCGATTTATCGTGCAGCCCTAATTTTTTTGTTTGTTTGTTGATCACAAAGTACAAAATAGATGAGGAAAACTAGGATGCCGGGTGTGTTCAAAGCGCCGCCATTACTGTCTAGAGTGCGAGGAATGGTGCGCTGTGATTGGTTGAGCGGATATATCGCATTCTGCAGAGAAGGGAGACTGGCGTTTGTCGCGGTTTGGGGAAAAAAAGGAGAAAACATGACAGAATAACTCAGCGGATATCGCATTTTGCGTAAAATTAAAAAATGACTTTTCAATACCGACCAGATACAATACTGATTTTGGCAGAAACTCCATTTTTTTTAAAAATGGCGTTTATCGCGTTTTGGAACCAAACCCTTCATATGCATACATATATACATATACTTTAACTATGCTTAAGTTTAAGTTCCTGAAGCTTTGTGGCACCATTTCCTGTTTTGTATTTCACTTTGTGGGATGTTGTGCAGATGAGTGCTGAATTTATGCGTTAACACACTCCAAAAGCCTGAGCTCGCTCACCCCTGACTCTCCAGAGGAAGTCGGGTATAGACTTCCAGCTCTCCAACTGCCTGCGGGCAGCAGCCAGAGATGGACATAAAATTAACATATTAAAATATTGGTATATTTCCTTTTCAAATTCAAAATCAGAGTTACTGGGAGCAGTATGCAAAGAGAGTGGTGCATGTGCTCTAATTTTTTCTCATGTGTGTGTGAGAGAGGATATGTCTTCGGGGAGGCCGTGTTGTGCGATAAATCAATACAGTCTTTACGAATGATAGCATGTCAGTGGTGACCACCAAACTCTGGAGGGAAATCTCCTCGCTCTATCTGTTGTACTACTCCTGACCGCCCTGAACTCTAAGAGTATGATTGGTGGAGGAAAATCAGACACTTTCTCATCTCAGTTACTGTAGCCATCTGAGCAAAAGAAATATTGGGATAAGGAAAAAGATGTAGCTATCTACAGGAAGACGGGGAGGGGTTGTGGGTTCGAGTTAGAAAGAGGCCTGTATTCTGCTCAATCTAAGTCTATCACCTCAACTCACTAATGGAAACCAGAAGAGCCTTAAACAATCCCTGCTCTGTTGCTACCTGTCCTTCTCTCCACTTGGGCGTTTGCGATTTATGAGTACTTTTTTTATCGAATGTAACTGCAGAATAAATTGTCAATGACTTTTCATATTTTGACTTTTAATTCTTTACTTTTTATAAGCAAAATCAGTCTTGGTCTATTTGGTTCAGTTGCAATTCAGTGAATAAGTCAGTGAGTGAGTGAGTCATTAGATCAAGTTAATGGTTTGAATCGGTCTAATGACTCACTGAATCAGTCAAAGCAGTTTTAACTCACTGAACCTCAAGGGAATCAAATGTGCTAAAAAAGGACTAAAATAATCACAAGGTGACATAAATTGTTACAATTACTATGAAAAGTAATTTACGATTCATTTTGCAGTTCCATTTAGGAAAAATAAATACTCACAAATCAGTCTCTAATGATGAGTCATTAGTTTGAATTGGTCTAATGACTCACTCACTCACTCACTGAATCATTCAAAACATACTGAACCTCGAGTGAATCAAAATGTTCACTGTTTAATTCCAAAAAAGTACTGAAAAAAATTGTAAATGGACGGCAGTTGTTAAAGTCAACATGAAAGTAATTTGTGATTCATTTTGCAGTTCCATTTGGGCAAAAATACTCACAAATCAGTCTCTAATAATGAGTCATTAGTTTGAATTGGTCTAATGACTCACTCACTCACTCACTGAATCATTCAAAACATACTGAACCTCAAGTGAATCAAAATGTTCACTGTTTAATTCCAAAAAAGTACTGAAAAAAAAAATCGTAAATGGACGGCAGTTGTTAAAGTCAACATGAAAAGTAATTTGTGATTCATTTTGCAGTTCCATTTGGGCAAAAATACTCACAAATCTGTCTCTAATGATGAGTCATTAGTTTGAATTGGTCTAATGACTCACTCACTGAATCTTCTTAATGAACCACAAGTAAATCAAAGTATTCACATGTTTGCTTCCAACAAAGTACTAAAATCATTTTAAATGGACAGGACTTGTTAAAATCGACATGAAGCTTCATTCGCAGCATTTAAATTGCAGTTCCATTCAGTTATAATAGTGGCACAGAAATTGCACACTTTATCTGAACAAAGAATAGTTTTTCTATCCTGGATCAATACATCAAGCTCTTTCTCCTTGCAGCTTGAGCAGGGCTGAACATTTTTCTTTTTATCCGTCTCTCTCTCTTCTTCTGCTGAAAAGTGCTGCTCTAAGCCAAAACTGGTGCAAACCGGAGGGAGGTGGAGTAAGGGGATCTGTGAATGGTGTGAAAAGTATTAAGTGCCAGTAATAATTGGAAGAGAGCCTAGAGAATCCAAATATAATCTTACAGCAGGAACACTTGTAATGCGTTCAGTCTGGACGCGGCCCCAAGTGCTGACAGGGGCCGCCGCCGCTGCAGCGGGGCCCGTTCCCTCCGACTCTATCAGTCTCTGACTTATGTTCACTCCTCCGTTATTCTTTTTCTAAAGAAAAAAACACATCTGTGTCATCGAAATACTGCTGTGTCGTCCTGACCAGGCAGCCAAGGAAAACACTTCCTCTATTTTTTCTGGCATGTTTACCAAACCTTACCCTTTAACACTGTTTCCCTGCTCGAACGTGAGCGCGCGACTGTTTTCTAACACAGAGGCTCAGGATCTCGCCTAGAAACTATTTTGTCATGCGTGGGGCAAAGGCCGCTCGCAGCGGGAGGCCATCCGTCCATCCGTCTGAGCCTCCGTGGGATCACAAATCCCAAAACAAATGAGACATTTTGAAAGAAAGGGGAAGTGTAACCCATTTTAAACAACCATAAATATAGATTACGTACAGTAAAGCTTATAATTTGACTAAATTTTACTAAAACATCATGGCAGATTATTATCGACTTAAAGCTACACATTGTGTTTTGTATTTTTTTTATAATGACCACTTTACATTTCCACACTTTTTTCAATTAATGTAATATTATTATTATTATTAGTAGTAGTATTATTTATTTATTTATTTATTTATCTATTTATTTGTTTGTTTGCTTATTTATTTGTAAATTTTATCTAGGAAACCGGTAGAAAAATATCTGGCCTAAATTATTTGTTTTGCACATAAAATTTCCATCCATTTGAATTAAACAGTAATAAACTTCATATTTGTCAATAATACATAATAAAATAGGTAAGAAACAGGTAACAGGTATTTCCACACTAACTAACTAACTAAATAAATAAATAAATAATCATATTTTCAAAATGCATTTATTCAGACTGCTTAGAATTTGTTCAATGTGAAAATAATTAAATTTATTCAGTTAAAAAATATGAATATTAAAATATGGCTAACTGTGGAAGAAGCAATATTTAATAGTTTAAATGTATGAAAAAAAAAAAACTGGTTATCGTGTATTTATAAGACATTTAGTTAATTACTTTTACAGACATTTTGCATGTTTCTTACCCTTTTAATATATGTATGACTGACAAATATTTTTTTATTAATTTATGTTTATTAATATATGTTAAAACTGTGTAAGCTAAATGGATGGAAATGGAAATGCCTAAATCTCGATTATCGCTTTAGCAAATAATTCTAATGATCTATTTCTTTATGAGACACGTAGAGAAGAGGTCCAGGCAGCAGCGGCGGGGCCCAGTGTCTGATTCACATTAAACGCAGAGAGGAAGTTGAGTGGTTGGCCGACACACTCCAGCGGTGCGGTCCCAGACTAACTCTGGAAAAGTGCAAGCTCTCTCTCGCTCTGTCTGCTCTCTGCTGGGCTACAAATGCACCTTTCAATTGGTTCTGTTTGAGTCCTTCTGACACTGTTAGCAAAAGTTGAAATGTATTTTTGGGAGGTCTTACATTTCCTGTCTGAAACAGGTGCTGTGGCATGTCGGACTGTGGGATTTCCACAGGCCAGGTTTCCATAGTGCTGGGTCTGGAAAACAGCGTAATGTTAAGAAAATTCTGAAGCTTTGGAAAATAGTGTCAGCAGTAGCTGCTATAAACGTGAGGGAAAGAGCTGCCTGTGTTTGAAGGTTGAAATCTGAAAACAATACACCATAACCTTGATTATGTTTTTGTTGTTGTTGTTTGTAAATAAAGAACTAAATCAGTGTTCATTTAGTATTATTGAGATACTGTTATAGTTTTTGGTAATATTTTGAATTAGATTTTTTTTATATATATTTTCTGCTTTTTTACACATTTTAGCTTAGGTTTTAGTCGTTTTGTTGTGTTTTTTGTAATTTTGATTATTTTTGTTGTTTTTAAATGTATATATCGTTTTTTTTTTGTTATACATTTTCATTTCAGTTTTAGTTGTAGTCATTTTAGAATATCAAGTTAAACGAAATGACAATATGAAATGTTGCCTTTGAAACTAGCTGAAATAAAAAAAAGTGTATATATATATATATACACACACACACACATATATACATATATTATTGCAGTTAACATTTACTTGAAGTAATAAAATTGTAAATTAATGAGCAAATAAATAAATACATGCATGCATACATATTTTTTGACTTACTACTTAGACCCACAAATAGTCATGTATTTAAAATAAGTGTTAATCACACATTAGCAATGATGCTATGATTGCAATTGAATACCTTTAAATATTGAATAACACACTACAGTTAAAATTATAATCAAGTAATTAACATGTTTTAATATGTTAGTCAACACACTAAAATAAGTGTAGATTAAAATATGACAAAAGACTTTTGAAACATATTGATTAAAAGTTATTAAAAAAAAAACTTTAAATTGTATTATTTTATTGCAAAGTATGTTTTTTAAGTGTACCTTAGTGTGTTTTTTAATATTATATCATCTGCAAGTACAATTTTTAATAATATACTTTTAAGATTTAAAGTACACATTCACACTTCTTTTTCACAAAATAGATAGATAGATAGATGATAGATAGATAAATAGATAGATAGATGTTTATCCTCAAGATTCAGTTTCGGAGAGAAAGAGTGTTAAATTATTTTATTTTCTCTCTGTTCACTCAGCATGTTTTAAATCTATGAAAACACCTGCTGCCTCTCCTTACCACACGAGCAATGCTTTTCTGAGTTATTTGTCTTCAGTGGCCCCAGACACATTCTTTGTGTCCAGAAATCCTGTGTGTTGTGAAGCCCTCGCAAATCCTGAAAGATAACCTGCAATGGACATGACGGGGATTATGCACGCACACACACAGCCGTGCCACAAGACAAACACACACACATGAAGGTGGAGGAGCCCCATGTGAAAATAAATGAACCTCTGCTTTTGGCATGTTTTAAAATCGACACTATTCGGTACTGTGTATTTTCTTTGAATGGAATTGCGGGAGGCTTAGTTGCTTTCAAAACACGTCTTGACATCATTAATGCAGACGAGATGAAAGCTGATAGGGGCCGAGACATATCCTGCTTTCACAGAGAGCGTTTTATCTCAACAGGAATAACACACAGTCGAAAGGTTCAGAGCTTCTACTTAAGATGTCCTGCAGAAGACTCACACTGTTCGTGTGTCAGTTTGACCCCTTCAGCTCATTGAAGCGAACCCTAGATCAACCTGATCCTAGATCAGTTCTAGAACTAGCGCAAACTAGTTCAAACCTTCTCCGTAATGCAGTGACGGTCTCACGGCACAGACCGTTACCTGTTTCAAGTCTGCTACTGCAGATTTCTTCTTAAAATACAGTTGTTGTTCAGGCACTTGCGGGGTAGATGCGGTGAAAGTCTAGGAAACAAGCGACGAGATGCAACTGAGAAGGGCCGTGATGGAGGGAATCATAGAAAGATGGAGGTTACACGCTGAAATTACACTGTGTGTCCGACAATGGCTTTAAATGACATCTCATGGGAGCATATCGGACTTCATGCACGCTTTTATCCACCGGACGGAGAACAAGAGGTGGCATTGAGCGGCAGAGGACTTGCAGAAAGGCGAGCTGGACCACACAGATAAAGACCTCGCTCTGTCTCAGAGAAGGGGATTTCTCACTTTCTCTGTCTCTCTATGTGTGTGTGTGTATCTCCTTACGCATCTTAAAAGGAACGGTTTACCGCAAAATAAACATTTATCATAATTTTCTTGCTTACATTGTTACAAACCAATATAGCTTTCTGGTTACACTTTATTTCAATTGTCCACTTTAGACATTCTAATAACTATAAGTAACTCTGCAACTACATGTCAACTAACTCTCATTACAGTATTAGTAGACTGTTAGATTAGGTTTAGTAGGATAAGCTGACATGTACTTGCAAAGTTACTGATAGTTAGTATAATGTCTGTTGTGGGAACATCAAAATAAAGTGTATTTATTAAAAAAAAAAAAGTGATAAAGTGACTTTCTTCTGTGGATCACTAAATAAATGAATAATTAAAATTGTTGCTATTTTACTTGCAGTTGCAATTAAAGGGATAGTTCACCCAAAAATGAAAAATGAAAATTACCCCATGATTTACTCACTTTCAAGCCATCCTATAGGTGTATATGGATTTCTTCTTTTAGACAAATACAATTGGGGTTATATATAAAAAAAAATGTCCTGGCTCTTCCAAGCTTTATAATTGCAGTGAATGGCTGTTGAGATTTTGAAGCCTAAAAAAGTGCATCCATCCATCATAAAAAGTGCTCCACAAGGCTCCAGGGGGTTAATAAAGGCCTTCTGAAGCGAATCTATGGGGTAATTTTCATTTTTGGGTGACCTATTGGTATTCAAGCTTAAACAGAACAGAATAGAATAGAATAGAATAGAATAGAATAGAATTAAAATATACTTATACTAATAATACTTCAAACGTAGAGGAATAAGAAGAAGAATTACCGGTAGTATGTTTCTGCTTTTTGTTTATTAGACATTTACACTGTAATCTTTTGCGAATTCAATGCGAGTTTATGATGTGATATTAATTTAGATTCATCAGCCATCAGCCAGTTAAGAGAACACGAAGGCCACTAGACTTCACTTAGAACTAGAATTATTGCATTTAACCTTCACTCCCCACAGCTAATCAACACTGTATAATTGCTGCTTCATGCAGCGGCTGATTGTGGAAAATTACACTGCATCATTTATTTTCCTCTTTCTCTCCCAGTTTACCTGTTCTCCTTTTGTTTTGGAGACTTCATACTGTATTGTGGTGGTGTGTGGGTGCATTGTGTGAACTGCGTTAACGGATTTTACATTGTGAAATTCAGTGAGCATCTATAGCTCAGAATAAGTCACAGCTGCAGAATCTTGAAACTGCAGTCAACTGCTTTGCATGTTAAGTGGCTTAAGTGTAAAGTTGAAGTTTATGCCATAGATAAAGTAAAATAATGTGACATATTGATAAGTAGATCGTTTGTTGGAAGTGTTTCAGGAATGTGGTGGTAGTAAGTGAGACAGGAACATGTGTGCTGACCTCACTGTGGTGCTTTACTCTACTCTAAGCCAACACATTATCAGGGCCAGTAGGGTTTGTTTTTCTACCTGATTTTATTCGGTTGTCCAAATATATGCCACAGAGGTCCAACGCAGAGGGAGCAGAGGCTATTCTCCCCTCTTTCTCACACACTCAAAGACATCTACACTTATGGTTCTCTGTTGGACAATAACATCATCATTTAGGATGAAACTTAGGAGCTCTAGCACACATATGAGGCCTTTATGACTCTTACACAAACCAGGACATTTTACAACAAATTGCAATGCCTATTTGGCTTAGAAGAGTTAAAGGGATAATTCACTCAAAAATGAAAATGTTGTCATTAATTACTCACCTGCCTCATGTTGTTCCAAACCCGTAAGAAATCTGTTCATCTTCGGAACACAAATTAAGATAATTTTGAAGAATTCCGAGAGCTTTCTGACCTTCCATAGACAGCAAGGGTACTACCACGGTCAAGGCACAGAAACGTAGTAAAGGCATCGTTAAAATAGTCCGTGTGACATCAATGGTTCAACCATAATACCATAATACTCGATACCAGCATGGCGCCGCAAATGGCAGCAAGGACGCTGAGCTCCGCGATTCTTCTATTGTTTTTATTTGTTTGTTCTCTGTTTTGTCATTCTTCTTCGATAAGTTTTACCAGAGACGAACTCCTTAACATTAAGCAGCACATCCCAGACAACATTTTTCCGTTTTTTGATTATTCGGACGTTTTGTTGGACATTCTAGTCGGAGGTACAGCTGTGTTGTTCAAACGCGCCTGCAGACGCAGAAGAGGGAAACGCGCCGGCGCCTTAGTGAAGCTCCGCGCGCGCGGCTTTCGGACTGCGCTCCCAAGCATTCATCTTGCGAATGTCCGTTCCCTTCCTAACAAAACGGATGAACTTCTTTGTGTGCAAAGAAAACAAAAATAACGACTTTATTCAACAGTTTACACGAGAGTGCCATGACGCTGTAATATAATATATAAATTACAATTTTGTGCGTGCAAATATGCAAATCTGTAAAATTTTGTATAAATATTTTATACTTTTATCATTTATTGTTAATAATTGATATTTAGTATCTGATGAGTATAATAAGTAACTGTATAGGCTGTATATTGAGTAGGAACTTACAGTATATTTTTATGCATTAAGTATTTTGTATGAATATTTATTTATTTAGCTTCAATTTTATAATGGTTCATCAACTCTCAGAAAATTAACTGCAATAGAGGCACTATTAATTCACTAATGTCAAATATTTAAAATGTAACTTTCATGTCTGTTGCTAAATGTATGATATTTCCCACATTTCTTGAAAGTCTCATTATCAGGGACTAGGACTCTGTCCTACACTCCTCCCACATTTTCACAATATGTGCCGTCACACACTACAAAACTGACATGCCACCATTCATAAATCATGCTCATGTAAAATACGCTGCATCAGCTAATGAAGTTGTGGTGCACTTTTTTTCCTCAGTACAGCAGAGCTTTACAAGCAGCCTCTACATAGTCGCTGCAGTATCAGATTTAAGCAGCTACGAGCTAATATTTTTTTATGGGGTAAGGCCCCGTGTCCTCCACTGTTGTAAATTGGCTGGGGATTTGCCAGTGATTGGCTTCAGTGGCAGTGACGCCAGCGCTACAGTCTGGCTGTCCACTGCGCTCTGACCCCTGTGTTACACACACACACACATACGGGTGTGTATATATGCACATTTAAGTCTTAAATACAATTTACTTGTAAATGCATAGACAATTTCTAATGCTAGCAGCATATCAAGTGCACACTCTCCCAACGCATTATCTGTGCTAGTGCACCAGTGTCCCAGTCAAGAAAAAGCTGTTCAGTGCTGTAGTGCTAAAAAGCTAAAATGGCCCATTGTTCAAATGTTATTCTACAGATTAACCTAGACATCTCTGTGAGTGTCTCCCTTTCCACTGAGAGTGACTAATGTGCGTGCGAGTGTGTGAGAGAGAGAGAAAGAGAGAGAGTCTGTGTGCATGTGCTTATTTCACTTTACTTTTGAAAGGTGTTTTTTTAAACCAGTTTGTAAAAATCATCAAAAGTGTGATTTTTTTTTATGACTTTTTTTTTTTTATCCTAAAAGGTACCTGTAAATTGTAATATGTCCAAAGTGTAATCTGTGCACTTTTTTTTTTTTTTTTAGCTTTAGAAAGAAAGCAGTAACATAGATATAATAAGTGTCATAAAAGAGATCACAGTGACTGTTATCCAGCAACAGGAAACCTTCCAACAAGGCCCCCCTGACAGCTCATGGAGACGGAAGCTGTCCTTGGTGTTTAAAAAGGGAGTAAATCTGTCATTTCTTCCTCCCTTTACTGCAGCTGCAAGAAATTAGCCTGTCTCCCCAATCGCCACAGATAACCCATCTGCAGGAGCACACCTCCATGAGGCTGTTACGATTCCGTCCCTGTTCTTAACCTTACACCAAATTATGTGCATTGCATTTTAATAGTTTTATGTTTATTGTAACAACCCATGGAAATAAAGCAAATCAGGAGATAAAACTGATCAAACTGAGACCTTTTGAGACTTTTGAGTCTCCCACTGCTTAGAAGAAACAACAAGTCTCCTCTGCCGTCTTTATTTCTGCTAAGGAATTTTAAGTGACCCATCAAGTTTAACCCCTTAGCTGTCACCCGAAGCTAGAGTCTTTAATCTTTCTACTGATGCACAGTTTGTCCAGATCAAGTAAGAGTGTGATGTTTAACGTGCTGTTGTGACACAACAATAATCTGGGGCCGTCATCAATCTTTGACCGCTAAGGAGTTAAACTTAAAGAGACATACTCAATTGTGTCACCAGGAAAGAGCAATACATTTCCTTTTTAGTTTATATTAAACATACGAAAAAGGACTCCACATTTCCAACATTAGATTTAAAAAGGTTCCTGCGCTGTACACTAATCTGCCCAGTAATAGGAGAGGCCAAAGAACTCAGTTAGATGCTGGCCATCCTCGGCAAGCTCGCCAAGGCCTGTTGAGCCCTAAAGTTGTAGTTTTGACATGGTCTGAGTCCCTCATCCCGCAGATAGACAGCATTTTTTCATCCTGTACTGCAGTTATCTCCCTCTCAGAATTACCCTCCTAATATATCTCCTTTCATCAGCCAGCAGAGAGGTCCAACAGAGAGAGTAGAGGGAAGGAGGGGGTCTCTGTTTTGTCTCATGGATAAAAAGGTGGGTTTCTGGCAGCAGTTGAGGCCACACTCAAGCTCATAGGGACACAATGTCCCCTCTGTCTCCCATAGAAAGGAGCTCCTGACAGGAATCAGCTTTCAATTAGCTCTCAACCCCCACCCCAGCTATTCTAACCTCTCTCTCACCGGAGGCCTGGCCTGTGGCCCCTGCAGCTTAGCCAGGCAGCCCGAGCTGCAGATCTGGGGCGAGATTATAGGCAACCTAGTGACAACCAAATTGTACCTTATTTATAGGTAATGGCGTCTCCAGCCACCTCACGCCTGATCTGACACCTCTCTTCACCATGGAGAAGCACAAAGATGGAGTGCTCTGTGTTAGCATATGAAATCGCCACAATTACTGTCGGCCGAGATGGGCGGCGGACACCGTTTCCCGCCCGCGTTAACCTGTGATTACAATTGAAGAGCTCCGGATAAGTTCAGGATGTCAGTGAAAGTTTTTTTTTTTTTCCTTTCTTGCCTAGTTTATTATCATGTTTGCGGGAAATTTTCAGATCACGGGTCAAATAAAAGAGTAAAACCGCTGAAGAACTCTAGAGTGTTTTTTTTATTTTTTTAAAAATGTCCAAGCTGAATAGACATCTAAATTCGCATTCAATATCACCGGCAGTTTGCATCGATGGGAACCAAGATACAGGATGCTCTTTCCGGTTGGGTAGGGGGTTGTAATTTGAAAGGACTCTAGTCTCAGGCTGTTTCTTGGTCTCAGACACTGATTGGATATGTGGGGATGGATGAGAATGTACCGACCAGAACAACAGGCATTGTGTGAGGCTGAGACGGCCGAAGGAGCAGGTGTTGTCCACTGGAACGGGCTTTGGCATCAGAATAGATTCAGGATATGAATATGGGGATATTGTGCCCTCTTGAGCACCTGCAGACCCCCCAGACAAAAGGCCACGCAGGGGAAAAAAAAGGAAAAGGAAAGGCAATTCCACTCTGGTGGATGCATTCCAGCCTACATCCTCTCCTCAAAACGTGGAGAAGACAGCCTTTCTATTTCGTTATTGAACCTGCCCCCTCCTTCCTAGTTTAGTGTAGTTATCTCTCCAGTCATTCCATCTTACTCACACACCAAAACTCTAATCCAGTTCATTTACTGACCTGCTTCTTGAATGAAGGCGCTGTGTGTTCAGGTGTAGGCATAGTCAAAAAAAGTCCATCTATCAGGATTAGTGATTTACTCTTATTGACGTATTCACTGCAATTAATTCAAATGAAATCTAATTTACGTTACAGAGTCAGGGAGGCACCTCTTGACTTCAGCTGAGGGGCCAGAGAGAGGAGCTCGGGGCCTCTTTAAAAGCTCTGTGTTTCCCCACTACTTTCCCTGCCCGTGATCCCTATCACTGGGGTGACGATGTAAGAGCCCCGCAGACAGAACGATATTGAATTCTGAGCCAGCCAGGACGACTGATATCTGACCACCCACCCAGCTTGTGGCTCTGTCCTGTGTCCTATTCCAGAATCCCATACCCATCAAAACTCAACTTCTTTACTTAAGTTATAATGCTCTGGTTTGTGCATTCTATAGCTATTCTGTAGCTGTGTGCCATACAAAACTGTATGCAATCCTTGAATGTGGAATGGTACAACTCTTGTGGAAATTCTACTATATCTACTATACTGGAATTACGGACTGAAATTGCAAAACAGAATCCCACAGCATAATTCTCAGATATTTTTGGGAGATTTTTTGGCCTGACTCTGAGCTGTTTTAAGCTGCCAGCCAGCTTACGTATAACTATCTCAGGATCCGCTTAAACCAGATCAAACCAGCTACCATGCTTCAGAACATACCTAACTAGCATATGCTGATTTTTTCAACAAGGTCAGGTGACACAAGCAAAGACTTGGTAAAGCTAGATTTCTTTTATTTTTTTCTACATGCTGACCTGTGGTACTTATGGGCAATGGAAGTTTGAGTATTTACCCATTTCTTCTTCTCCCCACCTCTCTAAACTTTCTCTAGGAGCTAGTTAGCTCGTCTCACTTCATAATGAAATCAAGGTGTTGTATTGCACTATTTATATGACCTTGTGGGACCACTCATGTTCACCATGCAGACTTACGCAGTTCCCGCAGTTGTTACTTTAATTCTCACAGTTCTGATGAGAATAGGCTTTTACCAGGTCTACTTTCTGGCCACGTTTAAAGAAAGTTATTTGCCTTCAGAAATCGCAGGCGGAGACTGGAAGAGCAGCAGATCTATACAGTACGTAACGGCGCATGTGGCGGCGCTTCACCCTCTGTGTTATCAGCCATGTCGGAACAGTGCCGCAGTAAATACTGCGTCCCTTGGGGTACTGGCCCCGCAGTTTGATCAGTGATCCCACTCCTCTGAAGCAGCGGAGTGCTGTGCCCCTGTGCCCATGGCTAGTCCCGGGAGAGGGGGGCACCGGTCTACTGACTGCCAGGGGGGATTGGAGAGAAGGACTTGAGAGAGAGAGGGAGGAGCGTCAGGAAGATAAGGCCATGGGGTTTTGTAAAGGGAAGCTTGACTTTCAGAGCACAGGAAGAGGGGATGAATAACGTAGAGAAAAGGAGGAGGAGGGCAGCTGAAACTCCACACCTTCAGCGCATCTGATAACAGACTCCGCATTAAAGTTAGTGTAAAAGAGAAGGTTAGAGGTAAAATGTCAATAGCGGCCGTGCAAGAGAGACTGAGAGAGAAACAGAGAGGGTAAAGTCGACGCAGAGTGAGAGAGGTTAGAATCACTCTGGTTGTGATGTGGAGCTTCACCATCTGTGAACGAGTTCCGTGTGAACATAGTGTTCTGACATATTGAGTGATTATGACAAATGAACTGGAAAAAAACTGCAGGTGGACATCAATAGCATTGATCTTCACTCTCAAGGTGAAACAGGTCAATGCATTGGGCCTGTTTGCGGCTGTTATGTTCAGAGTCCTCTTAAAGACAGACAGTCTAGTACCCCTACTGGCCAAAAGACTTACTTCACCAAAGAATAAATGAGAAGCACCTACTAAACATAATATATATATTCAGTCTATTCTAATTCACAGTCTCTTGATAAATAAAATAATGCAAATTATTTTATTACTGATTTTTCTACATTTCTACAACAATCGTTATGTGAGAGAGAAAGACTGAAAGAAGCAAAGATCCATTCTCGAAATTCTGCACAAGCTCATCCCCATCTGTGCAGCATTACCGCACTGAGACACTTTGATGACAGCTATTTACTGACCCCAGAGTCGAGAGGTGGGTCTGGCCGAATTATTTTACAGATTCCATAGTAAAACGGTCAGCTTGAAAAGATGAGATTCACGACGGGAGACAATGGTCGACCACTGCGATCTGATTACGCCGTGCCCCCTTCACGGGTAAGCCGAGAGGGCTAGGAAGTGCCCCCGGGAGCAGAACACGAGGCCTGGAAACATTTGGCCATCGAGATGAGGCTCGTAAAGTTATCTCCTCGCCACACACACTTACTCACCGCTCCAAAGGTGGCTGCAAAGGCTATTTGCGGTGCGGAGCTAAATGGGGAGACATGCAAGGGTGTTACATGCTGCGGACTTTGTAAATTATCACTGCTGTCTTTGTTTTGCTTTCTATTACAGCGTCGGTTCTCACAAATTTCTATTTACCATTTGCGTTTTTCTCATAGTTAAGAGACTCTTAACTATGAAAAGCTGGGCATAAACACAATAAGAGTATAGCATATCTGTGGCTATCTTTCTTCTTGTTAGTCATTGGGGGTAATTCTTAGAGCAATTCTTCAGACTTGTATTTGGACTGATTCCAGATGCTTTAAATTGAAAGAAAACCCAATGAATGTTATTGTTATAGAGTCCGTACAATAATTTACTGTCAGTGCAATGCCTAAGAGTTCTTATCTCGCTTGCAACTGTTTCAATGCCAGGGTTTTGAAAAAAAAAACAATGTGGAAAAGAGACACTTGCCGACGCTGCATTTGAAGGCGGCAAAATGAAAAGTGTCCATTGATGCCACACACAGTGGCCAAGCATTGGAGCCATTTAGCTTGTAGAAACGCTATCTGATGAGGCCTCTGCGTGTGTGTGTGTGCCGTAGACCCGTTTTTATTCAGACGGGCGCTCAAATGGCCAGCTCAGAGGAGGCGCTGAGGCCAGTGGGTCAGCGCCTATCTTCCCCCTCAGCCCAGATCACTTTCAGGACAGAGCGGGGACAAGCTGGAGTGAATTTCAATCGCCCGACACTGCCTATTGTACATCAGTGCTGGCAGGGACCCACAGATATACTCTACGCTTAGAAATGGGGCGTAGTCCAACTACCCTAAACTACTGCAGCCCACCACGATCAGAGAGTCTGAGCCGAGAGTTTAAAGACACGCAACATCAAAATGTCGTCTGAAAAGCCCACTTTGTTTCTTCCCCTTTCCTTCTTTTAGACCGGCGTGTGAAGCAAGTGTTAAGGTTAGTTTTTTAAAGTTACGCTGGTGCGAAGCCTGACTCTAACTCTGACTCTTTTCTCTTAAAGCGTCCAAGAAAACAAAAACAGTGGTGTTGGGGGGAAAGTGTGATGTTTTAGGCACTGGTTCAACTAGGCCATAAATATACTGATAATAAGTATGCAAACACAGATGCGAAGGCTTTAACTCCAATTGCACTTGATATGTGTTTTTGCATGTGTGGCAGAATAAAATGTCAGAACTCAAAGAAATTAAAGAGTTGGATTCAAATATCTTATATGTGTTATTATCAGGTATTATTTAACTGCCTACAAACATGTTGACAGTTTAACCAAACGTAAGCTCAAGATTGCTCAAGATTGTTGGTGCCTCTTGTAGCAGTGGGAACTCAAAATATACTTGCATTTGTGAACTGTTTTTTGACCCATTTCAGTACAGAACACTGAAGACCACTGTAGAAACATGAAACCAAAGGTGGAGAGGTAGAAAGTATTGTCTGGCTTTATTCGTTTTACTGCTTGTGCTTTTTATGATTACTTCCAGAGGTGTAAAGAGTACCTAAAAACCATACTTGAGTAAAAGTACAGATACCTTACAGTGAAAATTACTCCACTACACGTTACAAGTCACCAATTCCAAAACAACTTGAGTAAAGGTCTTAGAGTATCTGATTTTAACAGTATTTAAGTATTTTACTTATTTTACTAAACATAGGCTCAAAGATGCACTAGTCAAAGAGACATGCCAGTCAAATACTGTAACAATGTGGAGAAGCTGCGGAAAACAGGCAGAGGCAAGGATCTATGTGCTGGTATTTCATGGAAAAACTAGAACAAACAAAAAGGCAAAAACCAAAGTGAACAAAGAACAGAATGCCTGGCAAACAAACAACCATTACATTCAACAACTCACAAGGAACTAAAGAAAAACTAGGGCTATATATACACACAGGGGGCTAACAA